>NW_027478829.1:300000-472333 GCF_051014685.1 Ptiloglossa arizonensis | reverse complement strand
ACCATCAAAATTTTCGCAAGTCTGATACTCGAAACCAATAACTACATTGGCCTACGGCAAAAATACACATACCGTTGTAATCGGGCGAGTTTCTGCTTTCAGATGCAACAGGAATTTCTCGCATTCATTAATCCGCTCGCAGGATATGGGAGTTTGGATTTAAGCAATGTTTGAGGAACCATACAGGTTTTCGCAATTCTGATGCTTGAAACGAATAACTAGAATTGCCTAGGGGAAAAGTACACATACCGTTTTAATCGGGCGAGTTTCTGTTTTCAGGTGCAACAGGAGTTTCTCGAGTTCGTCAATCCGTTTGCGAGATATGGGAGTTTGAAGTTAAGGAATGGTTGAGAAACCATCAAAATTTTCGCAAGTCTGATACACGAAACCAATAACTACAATTCCCTAGGGGAAAAATACACATACCGTTGTAATCGGGCGAGTTTCTACTTTCAGATGCAGCCGGAATTTCTCGATTTAGTCATTCCGTTCGCGAGACATGGGACTTCCAAGTTAAGGAATGGTTGAGGAACCATCAAAATTTTCGCAAGTCTGATACACGAAACCAATAACTACAATGCCCTAGGGGAAAAATACACATACCGTTGTAATCGGGCGAGTTTCTACTTTCAGATGCAGCCGGAATTTCTCGATTTCCTAAATCCGCTCGCGAGATATAGGAGTTTGAAGTGAAGGAATGGTTGAGAAACCATCAAAATTTTCGCAAGTCTGATACTCGAAACCAATAACTACATTGGCCTAGGGCAAAAATACACACACCATTGAAATCGGGCGAGTTTCTACTTTCAGATGCAGCCGGAATTTCTCGATTTAGTCATTCCGTTCGCGAGACATGGGACTTCCAAGTTAAGGAATGGTTGAGGAACCATCAAAATTTTCGCAAGTCTGATACTCGAAACCAATAACTACATTGGCCTAGGGCAAAAATACACATACCTTTGTAATCGGGCGAGTTTCTGTTTTCAGATGCAACAGGAATTTCTCGAGTTCGTCAATCCGTTTGCGAGATATGGGAGTTTGAAGTTAAAGAATGGTTGAGAAACCATCAAAATTTTCGCAATTCTGATACTCGAAACCAATAACTACTATGGCCTAGGGCAAAAATACACATACCTTTGTAATCGGGCGAGTTTCTGCTTTCAGATGCAAAAGGAATTTCTCGAGTTCGCCAATCCGTTTGCGAGATATACGAGTTTGAAGTGAAGGAATGGTTGAGAAACCATCAAAAGTTTCGCAATTCTGATACTCCAAACCAATAACTACAATGGCCTAGGGGAAAAATACACATACCGTTGTAATCGGGCGAGTTTCTTCTTTCAGATGCAACAGGAACTTCTCGATTTCCTCAATCCGTTCGCGAGATATAGGAGTTTGAAGTGAAGGAATGGTTGAGAAACCATCAAAATTTTCGCAAGTCTGATACTGGAAACCAATAACT
Organism: Ptiloglossa arizonensis; assembly: GCF_051014685.1. NCBI lineage: Eukaryota > Metazoa > Arthropoda > Insecta > Hymenoptera > Colletidae > Ptiloglossa > Ptiloglossa arizonensis. Next base: position 470,874 of record NW_027478829.1, on the reverse strand, counting down.
ACTATGGCCTAGGGCAAAAATAGACATACTGTTGTAATCGGGCGAGTATCTTCTTTCAGATGCAACAGGAATTTCTCGAGATCGTCAATCCGTTCGCGAGGTATGGGAGTTTGAAGTTAAGGAATGGTAGGGAAACCATCAAAATTTTCGCAAGTCTGGCACTCGAAACCAATAACTCGAATGGCCTAGGGGAAAAGTTCACACACCATTGCAATCGGGCGAGCTTCTACTTTCAGATGCAACAGGAATTTCTCGAGTTCGTCAATCCGTTCGCGAGATATGGTAGTTTGAAGTTAAGGAATGGTTGAGAAACCATCAAAATGTTCGCAATTCTGATACTCGAAACCAATAACTACAATGCCCTAGTGGAAAAATACACATACCGTTGTAATCGGTCGTGTTTCTGCTTTCAGATGCAACAGGAATTTCCCGAGTTCCTCAATCCGCTCGCGAGATATAGGAGTTTGAAGTGAAGGAATGGTTGAGAAACCATCAAAATTTTCGCAAGTCTGACACTCGAAACCAATAACTACATAGGCCTAGGGCAAAAATACACATACCGTTGTAATCGGGCGTGTTTCTGCTTTCAGATGCGACAGGAATTTCTCGAGTTCGTCAATCCGTTCGCGAGATATAGGAGTTTGAAGTGAAGGAATGTTTGGGAGACCATCAAAATTTTCGCAAGTCGGATACTCGAAACCAATAACTACAGTGGCCTAGGGCAAAAATACACATACCGTTGTAATCGGGCGAGCTTCTGTTTTCAGATGCAACAGGAATTTCTCGAGTTCGTCAATCCGTTTGCGAGATATGGGAGTTTGAAGTTAAAGAATGGTTGAGAAACCATCAAAATTTTCGCAATTCTGATACTCGAAACCAATAACTACTATGGCCTAGGGCAAAAATACACATACCTTTGTAATCGGGCGAGTTTCTGCTTTCAGATGCAAAAGGAATTTCTCGAGTTCGCCAATCCGTTTGCGAGATATAGTAGTTTGAAGTGAAGGAATGGTTGAGAAACCATAACAATTTTCACAAGTCTAATACTCGAAACCAATAACACGAATGGTCTAGGGGAAAAGTTCACACACCGTTGCAATCGGGCGAGCTTCTACTTTCAGATGCAACAGGAATTTCTCGAGTTCGTCTATCCGTTCGCGAGATATGGTAGTTTGAAATTAAGGAATGGTTGAGAAACCATCAAAATGTTCGCAATTCTGATACTCGAAACCAATAACTACTATGGCCTAGGGCAAAAATACACATACCGTTGTAATCGGGCGAGTTTCTGTTTTCAGATGCAACAGGAGTTTCTCGAGTTCGTCAATCCGTTTGCGAGATATGGGAGCTTGAAGTGAAGGAATGGTTGAGAAACCATCAAAATTTTCGCAAGTCTGATACTCGAAATCAATAACTACATTGGCCTAGGGCAAAAATACACATACCGTTGTAATCGGGCGTGTTTCTGCTTTCAGATGCGACAAGAATTTCTCGAGTTCGTCAATCCGTTCGCGAGATATAGGTGTTTGAAGTGAAGGAATGTTTGGGAGACCATCAAAATTTTCGCAAGTCGGATACTCGAAACCAATAACTACTATGGCCTAGGGCAAAAATACACATACCGTTGTAATCGGGCGAGCTTCTGTTTTCAGATGCAACAGGAATTTCTCGAGTTCGTCAATCCGTTTGCGAGGTATGGGAGTCTGAAGTTAAAGAATGGTTGAGATACCATCAAAATTTTCGCAATTCTGATACTCGAAACCAATAACTCGAATGGCCTAGGGGAAAAGTTCACACACCGTTGCTATCGGGCGAGCTTCTACTTTCAGATGCAACAGGAATTTCTCGAGTTCGTTAATCCGTTCGCGAGATATGGTAGTTTGAAATTAAGGAATGGTTGAGAAACCATCAAAATTTTCGCAATTCTGATACTCGAAACCAATAACTACTATGGCCTAGGGCAAAAATACACATACCGTTGTAATCGGGCGTGTTTCTGTTTTCAGATGCAACAGGAGATTCTCGAGTTCGTCAATCCGTTTGCGAGATATGGGAGTTTGAAGTTAAGGAATGGGTGAGAAACCATCAAAATTTTCGCAATTCTGATACTCGAAACCAATAACTACAATGGCCTAGGGGCAAAATACACATACCGTTGTAATCGGGCGAGTTTCTTCTTTCAGATGCAACAGGAATTTTTCGATTTCCTCAATCCGTTCGCGAGATATGGAAGTTTGAAGATAAGGAATGGTTGAGAAACCATCAAAATTTTCGCAATTCTGATACTCGAAACCAATAACTACAATGGCCTAGTGGAAAAATACACATACCGTTGTAATCGGGCGTGTTTCTGCTTTCAGATGCAATAGGAATTTCACGAGTTCGTCAATCCGTTTGCGAGATATGGGAGTTTGAAGTTAAGGAATGCTTGAGAAACCATCAAAATTTTCGCAAGTCTGATACTCGAAACCAATAACTACTATGGCCTAGGGCAAAAATAAACATACTGTTGTAATCTGGCGAGTATCTTCTTTCAGATGCAACAGGAATTTCTCGAGATCGTCAATCCGTTCGCGAGATATAGGAGTTTGAAGTGAAGGAATGTTTGGGAGACCATCAAAATTTTCGCAAGTCGGATACTCGAAACCAATAACTACTATGGCCTAGGGCAAAAATACACATACCGTTGTAATCGGGCGAGCTTCTGTTTTCAGATGCAACAGGAATTTCTCGAGTTCGTCAATCCGTTCGCGAGATATGGAAGTTTGAAGATAAGGAATGGTTGAGAAACCATCAAAATGTTCGCAATTCTGATACTCGAAACCAATAACTACAATGGCCTAGTGGAAAAATACACATACCGTTGTAATCGGGCGTGTTTCTGCTTTCAGATGCAACAGGAATTTCCCGAGTTCCTCAATCCGCTCGCGAGATATAGGAGTTTGAAGTGAAGGAATGGTTGAGAAACCATCAAAATTTTCGCAAGTCTGATACTCGAAACCAATAACTACATTGGCCTAGGGCAAGAATACACATACCGTTGTAATCGGGCGTGTTTCTGCTTTCAGATGCAGCAGGAATTTCTCGAGTTCGTCAATCCGTTCGCGAGATATAGGAGTTTGAAGTGAAGGAATGTTTGGGAGACCATCAAAATTTTCGTAAATCGGATACTCGAAACCAATAACTACTATGGCCTAGGGCAAAAATACACATACCGTTGTAATCGGGCGAGCTTCTGTTTTCAGATGCAACAGGAATTTCTCGAGTTCGTCAATCCGTTTGCGAGGTATGGGAGTTTGAAGTTAAAGAATGGTTGAGAAACCATCAAAATTTTCGCAATTCTGATACACGAAACCAATAACTACTATGGCCTAGGGCAAAAATACACATACCTTTGTAATCGGGCGAGTTTCTGCTTTCAGATGCAAAAGGAATTTCTCGAGTTCGCCAATCCGTTTGCGAGATATAGGAGTTTGAAGTGAAGGAATGGTTGAGAAATCATAAAAATTTTCACAAGTCTAATTCTCGAAACCAATAACTCGAATGGCCTAGGGGAAAAGTTCACACACCGTTGCTATCGGGTGAGCTTCTACTTTCAGATGCAACAGGAATTTCTCGAGTTCGTTAATCCGTTCGCGAGATATGGTAGTTTGAAATTAAGGAATGGTTGAGAAACCATCAAAATTTTCGCAAATCTGATACTCGAAACCAATAACTACTATGGCCTAGGGCAAAAATACACATACCGTTGTAATCGGGCGTGTTTCTGCTTTCAGATGCAATAGGAATTTCACGAGTTCGTCAATCCGTTTGCGAGATATGGGAGTTTGAAGTTAAGGAATGGTTGAGAAACCATCAAAGTGTTCGCAATTCTGATACTCGAATCCAATAACTACAATGGCCTAGTGGAAAAATACACATACCGTTGTAATCGGGCGAGTTTCTTCTTTCAGATGCAACAGGAATTTCTCGATTTCCTCAATCCGTTCGCGAGATATAGGAGTTTGAAGTGAAGGATTGGTTGAGAAACCACAAAAATTTTCGCAAGTCTGATACTCGAAACCAATAACTACATTGGCCTAGGGCAAAAATAAACATAGCTTTGTAATCGGGCGAGTTTCTACTTTCAGATGCAGCAGGAATTTCTCGATTTCCTGAATCCGTTCGCGAGATATGGGAGTTCGAAATTAAGTAATGGTTGAGAAACCATCAAAATTTTCGCAAATCTGATACTCGAAACCAATAACTCGAATGGCCTAGGTGAAAAGTTCACACACCATTGCAATCGGGCGAGTTTCTACTTTCAGATGCAACAGGAATTTCTCGAGTTCGTCAATCCGTTCGCGAGATATAGTAGTTTGAAGTTAAGGAATGGTTGAGAAACCTTCAAAATGTTCGCAATTCTGATACTCGAAACCAATAACTACTACGGCCTAGGGCAAAAATACACACACCGTTGTAATCGGGCGAGTTTCTTCTTTCAGATGCAACAGGAGTTTCTCGAGTGCGTCAATCCGTTCGCGAGATATGGGAGTTTGAAGTTAAGGAATGGTAGAGAAACCATCAAAATTTTCGCAAGTCTGATACTCGAAACCAATAACTACATTGGCCTAGGGCAAAAATAAACATAGCTTTGTAATCGGGCGAGTTTCAACTTTCAGATGCAGCAGGAATTTCTCGATTTCCTCGATCCGTTCGCGAGATATAGGAGTTTGAAGTGAAGGAATGGTTGAGAAACCATAAAAATTTTCACAAGTCTAATACTCGAAACCAATAACTCGAATGGCCTAGGGGAAAAGTTCACACACCGTTGTAATCGGGCGAGCTTCTACTTTCAGATGCAACAGGAATTTCTCGAGGTCGTCAATCCGTTCGCGAAATATGGTAATTTGAAGTTAAGGAATGGTTGAGAAACCATCAAAATGTTCGCAATTCTGATACTCGAAACCAATAACTACTATGGCCTAGGGGAAAAATACACATAACGTTGTAATCGGGCGAGTTACTACATTCAGATGCAGCAGGAATTTCTCGAGTTCGTCAATCCGTTCGCGAGATACAGGAGTTTGAAGTGAAGGAATGATTGATAAAACATCAAAATGTTCGCAATTCTGATACTCGAAACCAATAACTCGAATGGCCTAGGGGAAAAGTTCACACACCATTGCAATCGGGCGAGTTCCTACATTCAGATGCAACAGGTATTTCTCGAGTTCGTCAATCCGTTCGCGAGATATGGTAGTTTGAAGTTAAGGAATGGTTGAGAAACCTTCAAAATGTTCGCAATTCTGATACTCGAAACCAATAACTACTACGGCCTAGGGCAAAAATACACACACCGTTCTAATCGGGCGAGTTTCTGTTTTCAGATGCAACAGGAGTTTCTCGAGTTCGTCAATCCGTTTGCGAGATATGGGAGTTTGATGTGAAGGAATGGTTGAGAAACCATCAAAATTTTCGCAAGTCTTATACTCGAAACCAATAACTACATTGGCCTAGGGCAAAAGTACACATACCGTTGTAATCGGGCGTGTTTCTGCTTTCAGATGCGACAGGAATTTCTCGAGTTCGTCAATCCGTTCGCGAGATATAGGAGTTTGAAGTGAAGGAATGTTTGAGAGACCATCAAAATTTTCGCAAGTCTGATACACGAAACCAATAACTACAATGGCCTAGGGCAAAAATACACATACCTTTGTAATCGGGCGAGTTTCTGTTTTCAGATGCAACAGGAGTTTCTCGAGTTCGTCAATCCGTTCGCGAGGTATGGGAGTTTGAAGTTAAGGAATGGTAGGGAAACCATCAAAATTTTCGCAATTCTGATACTCGAAACCAATAACTACTACGGCCTAGGGCAAAAATACACACACCGTTGTAATCGGGCGAGTTTCTTCTTTCAGATGCAACAGGAGTTTCTCGAGTGCGTCAATCCGTTCGCGAGATATGGGAGTTTGAAGTTAAGGAATGGTAGAGAAACCATCAAAATTTTCGCAAGTCTGATACTCGAAACCAATAACTACATTGGCCTAGGGCAAAAATAAACATAGCTTTGTAATCGGGCGAGTTTCTACTTTCAGATGCAGCAGGAATTTCTCGATTTCCTCAATCCGTTCGCGAGATATAGGAGTTTGAAGTGAAGGAATGGTTGAGAAACCATAAAAATTTTCACAAGTCTAATACTCGAAACCAATAACTCGAATGGCCTAGGGGAAAAGTTCACCCACCGTTGCAAACGGGCGAGCTTCTAGTTTCAGATGCAACAGGAATTTCTCGAGTTCGTCAATCCGTTCACGAGATATAGGAGTTTGAAGTGAAAGAATGTTTGAGAGACCATCAAAATTTTCGCAAGTCTGATACTCGAAACCAATAACTACATTGGCCTAGGGCAAAAATACACATACCGTTGTAATCGGGCGTGTTTCTGCTTTCAGATGCAATAGGAATTTCACGAGTTCGTCAATCCGTTTGCGAGATATGGGAGTTTGAAGTTAAGGAATGGTTGAGAAACCATCAAAGTGTTCGCAATTCTGATACTCGAATCCAATAACTACAATGGCCTAGTGGAAAAATACACATACCGTTGTAATCGGGCGAGTTTCTTCTTTCAGATGCAACAGGAATTTCTCGATTTCCTCAATCCGTTCACGAGATATAGGAGTTTGAAGTGAAAGAATGTTTGAGAGACCATCAAAATTTTCGCAAGTCTGATACTCGAAACCAATAACTACTACGGCCTAGGGCAAAAATACACACACCGTTCTAATCGGGCGAGTTTCTGTTTTCAGATGCAACAGGAGTTTCTCGAGTTCGTCAATCCGTTTGCGAGATATGGGAGTTTGATGTGAAGGAATGGTTGAGAAACCATCAAAATTTTCGCAAGTCTTATACTCGAAACCAATAACTACATTGGCCTAGGGCAAAAATACACATACCGTTGTAATCGGGCGTGTTTCTGCTTTCAGATGCGACAGGAATTTCTCGAGTTCGTCAATCCGTTCGCGAGATATAGGAGTTTGAAGTGAAGGAATGTTTGAGAGACCATCAAAATTTTCGCAAGTCTGATACACGAAACCAATAACTACAATGGCCTAGGGCAAAAATACACATACCTTTGTAATCGGGCGAGTTTCTGTTTTCAGATGCAACAGGAGTTTCTCGAGTTCGTCAATCCGTTCGCGAGGTATGGGAATTTGAAGTTAAGGAATGGTAGGGAAACCATCAAAATTTTCGCAATTCTGATACTCGAAACCAATAACTACTACGGCCTAGGGCAAAAATACACACACCGTTGTAATCGGGCGAGTTTCTTCTTTCAGATGCAACAGGAGTTTCTCGAGTGCGTCAATCCGTTCGCGAGATATGGGAGTTTGAAGTTAAGGAATGGTAGAGAAACCATCAAAATTTTCGCAAGTCTGATACTCGAAACCAATAACTACATTGGCCTAGGGCAAAAATAAACATAGCTTTGTAATCGGGCGAGTTTCTACTTTCAGATGCAGCAGGAATTTCTCGATTTCCTCAATCCGTTCGCGAGATATAGGAGTTTGAAGTGAAGGAATGGTTGAGAAACCATAAAAATTTTCACAAGTCTAATACTCGAAACCAATAACTCGAATGGCCTAGGGGAAAAGTTCACACACCGTTGCAAACGGGCGAGCTTCTAGTTTCAGATGCAACAGGAATTTCTCGAGTTCGTCAATCCGTTCACGAGATATAGGAGTTTGAAGTGAAAGAATGTTTGAGAGACCATCAAAATTTTCGCAAGTCTGATACTCGAAACCAATAACTACATTGGCCTAGGGCAAAAATACACATACCGTTGTAATCGGGCGTGTTTCTGCTTTCAGATGCAACAGGAATTTCTCGAGTTCGTCAATCCGTTCGCGAGATATAGGAGTTTGAAGTGAAGGAATGTTTGGGAGACCATCAAAATTTTCGCAAGTCGGATACTCGAAACCAATAACTACTATGGCCTAGGGCAAAAATACACATACCGTTGTAATCGGGCGAGCTTCTGTTTTCAGATGCAACAGGAATTTCTCGAGTTCGTCAATCCGTTTGCGAGGAATGGGAGTTTGAAGTTAAAGAATGGTGGAGAAACCATCAAAATTTTCGCAATTCTGATACACGAAACCAATAACTACTATGGCCTAGGGCAAAAATACACATACCTTTGTAATCGGGCGAGTTTCTGCTTTCAGATGCAAAAGGAATTTCTCGAGTTCGCCAATCCGTTTGCGAGATATAGGAGTTTGAAGTGAAGGAATGGTTGAGAAATCATAAAAATTTTCACAAGTCTAATTCTCGAAACCAATAACTCGAATGGCCTAGGGGAAAAGTTCACACACCGCTGCTATCGGGTGAGCTTCTACTTTCAGATGCAACAGGAATTTCTCGAGTTCGTTAATCCGTTCGCGAGATATGGTAGTTTGAAATTAAGGAATGGTTGAGAAACCATCAAAATTTTCGCAAATCTGATACTCGAAACCAATAACTACTATGGCCTAGGGCAAAAATACACATACCTTTGTAATCGGGCGAGTTTCTGTTTTCAGATGCAACAGGAGTTTCTCGAGTTCGTCAATCCGTTCGCGAGGTATGGGAGTTTGAAGTTAAGGAATGGTAGGGAAACCATCAAAATTTTCGCAATTCTGATACTGGAAACCAAGAACTACAATGGCCTAGGGGAAAAATACACATACCGTTGTAATCGGGCGAGTTTCTTCTTTCAGATGCAACAGGAATTTCTCGATTTCCTCAATCCGTTCGCGAGATATAGGAGTTTGAAGTGAAGGAATGTTTGGGAGACCATCAAAATTTTCGCAAGTCGGATACTCGAAACCAATAACTACTATGGCCTAGGGCAAAAATACACATACCGTTGTAATCGGGCGAGCTTCTGTTTTCAGATGCAACAGGAATTTCTCGAGTTCGTCAATCCGTTTGCGAGGTATGGGAGTTTGAAGTTAAAGAATGGTGGAGAAACCATCAAAATTTTCGCAATTCTGATACACGAAACCAATAACTACTATGGCCTAGGGCAAAAATACACATACCTTTGTAATCGGGCGAGCTTCTGCTTTCAGATGCAAAAGGAATTTCTCGAGTTCGCCAATCCGTTTGCGAGATATAGGAGTTTGAAGTGAAGGAATGGTTGAGAAATCATAAAAATTTTCACAAGTCTAATTCTCGAAACCAATAACTCGAATGGCCTAGGGGAAAAGTTCACACACCGTTGCTATCGGGTGAGCTTCTACTTTCAGATGCAACAGGAATTTCTCGAGTTCGTTAATCCGTTCGCGAGATATGGTAGTTTGAAATTAAGGAATGGTTGAGAAACCATCAAAATTTTCGCAAATCTGATACTCGAAACCAATAACTACTATGGCCTAGGGCAAAAATACACATACCTTTGTAATCGGGCGAGTTTCTGTTTTCAGATGCAACAGGAGTTTCTCGAGTTCGTCAATCCGTTCGCGAGGTATGGGAGTTTGAAGTTAAGGAATGGTAGGGAAACCATCAAAATTTTCGCAATTCTGATACTGGAAACCAAGAACTACAATGGCCTAGGGGAAAAATACACATACCGTTGTAATCGGGCGAGTTTCTTCTTTCAGATGCAACAGGAATTTCTCGATTTCCTCAATCCGTTCGCGAGATATAGGAGTTTGAAGTGAAGGAATGGTTGAGAAACCATCAAAATTTTCGCAAGTCTGATACTCGAAACCAATAACTACATTGGCCTAGGGCAAAAATACACATACCGTTGTAATCGGGCGTGTTTCTGCTTTCAGATGCAATAGGAATTTCACGAGTTCGTCAATCCGTTTGCGAGATATGGGAGTTTGAAGTTAAGGAATGGTTGAGAAACCATCAAAGTGTTCGCAATTCTGATACTCGAATCCAATAACTACAATGGCCTAGTGGAAAAATACACATACCGTTGTAATCGGGCGAGTTTCTTCTTTCAGATGCAACAGGAATTTCTCGATTTCCTCAATCCGTTCGCGAGATATAGGAGTTTGAAGTGAAGGATTGGTTGAGAAACCACAAAGATTTTCGCAAGTCTGGTACTCGAAACCAATAACTACATTGGCCTAGGGCAAAAATAAACATAGCTTTGTAATCGGGCGAGTTTCTACTTTCAGATGCAGCAGGAATTTCTCGATTTCCTCAATCCGTTCGCGAGATATGGGAGTTCGAAATTAAGTAATGGTTGAGAAACCATCAAAATTTTCGCAAATCTGATACTCGAACCAATAACTCGAATGGCCTAGGTGAAAAGTTCACACACCATTGCAATCGGGCGAGTTTCTACTTTCAGATGCAACAGGAATTTCTCGAGTTCGTCAATCCGTTCGCGAGATATGGTAGTTTGAAGTTAAGGAATGGTTGAGAAACCTTCAAAATGTTCGCAATTCTGATACTCGAAACCATAACTACTACGGCCTAGGGCAAAAATACACACACCGTTGTAATCGGGCGAGTTTCTTCTTTCAGATGCAACAGGAGTTTCTCGAGTGCGTCAATCCGTTCGCGAGATATGGGAGTTTGAAGTTAAGGAATGGTAGAGAAACCATCAAAATTTTCGCAAGTCTGATACTCGAAACCAATAACTACATTGGCCTAGGGCAAAAATAAACATAGCTTTGTAATCGGGCGAGTTTCTACTTTCAGATGCAACAGGAATTTCTCGATTTCCTTAATCCGTTCGCGAGATATAGGAGTTTGAAGTGAAGGAATGGTTGAGAAACCATAAAAATTTTCACAAGTCTAATACTCGAAACCAATAACTCGAATGGCCTAGGGGAAAAGTTCACCCACCGTTGCAATCGGGCGAGCTTCTAGTTTCAGATGCAACAGGAATTTCTCGAGTTCGTCAATCCGTTCACGAGATATAGGAGTTTGAAGTGAAAGAATGTTTGAGAGACCATCAAAATTTTCGCAAGTCTGATACACGAAACCAATAACTACAATGGCCTAGGGGAAAAATACACATACCGTTGTAATCGGGCGAGTTACTACATTCAGATGCAGCAGAAATTTCTCGAGTTCGCCAATCCGTTCGCGAGATACAGGAGTTTGAAGTGAAGGAATGATTGATAAAACATCAAAATGTTCGCAATTCTGATACTCGAAACCAATAACTCGAATGGCCTAGGGGAAAAGTTCACACACCATTGCAATCGGGCGAGTTCCTACTTTCAGATGCAACAGGAATTTCTCGAGTTCGTCCGTCCGTTCGCGAGATTTGGGAGTTTGAAATTAAGGAATGGTTGAGGAACCATCAAAATTTTCGCAATTCTGGCACTCGAAACCAATAACTCGAATGGCCTAGGGGAAAAGTTCACACACCGTTGTAATCGGGCGAGCTTCTGTTTTCAGATGCAACATGAATTTCTCGAGTTCGTCAATCCGTTTGCGAGGTATGGGAGTTTGAAGTTAAAGAATGGTGGAGAAACCATCAAAATTTTCGCAATTCTGATACACGAAACCAATAACTACTATGGCCTAGGGCAAAAATACACATACCTTTGTAATCGGGCGAGTTTCTGCTTTCAGATGCAAAAGGAATTTCTCGAGTTCGCCAATCCGTTTGCGAGATATAGGAGTTTGAAGTGAAGGAATGGTTGAGAAATCATAAAAATTTTCACAAGTCTAATTCTCGAAACCAATAACTCGAATGGCCTAGGGGAAAAGTTCACACACCGTTGCTATCGGGTGAGCTTCTACTTTCAGATGCAACAGGAATTTCTCGAGTTCGTTAATCCGTTCGCGAGATATGGTAGTTTGAAATTAAGGAATGGTTGAGAAACCATCAAAATTTTCGCAAATCTGATACTCGAAACCAATAACTACTATGGCCTAGGGCAAAAATACACATACCTTTGTAATCGGGCGAGTTTCTGTTTTCAGATGCAACAGGAGTTTCTCGAGTTCGTCAATCCGTTCGCGAGGTATGGGAGTTTGAAGTTAAGGAATGGTAGGGAAACCATCAAAATTTTCGCAATTCTGATACTGGAAACCAATAACTACAATGGCCTAGGGGAAAAATACACATACCGTTGTAATCGGGCGAGTTTCTTCTTTCAGATGCAACAGGAATTTCTCGATTTCCTCAATCCGTTCGCGAGATATAGGAGTTTGAAGTGAAGGAATGGTTGAGAAACCATCAAAATTTTCGCAAGTCTGATACTCGAAACCAATAACTACATTGGCCTAGGGCAAAAATACACATACCGTTGTAATCGGGCGTGTTTCTTCTTTCGGATGCAATAGGAATTTCACGAGTTCGTCAATCCGTTTGCGAGGTATGGGAGTTTGAAGTTAAAGAATGGTGGAGAAACCATCAAAATTTTCGCAATTCTGATACACGAAACCAATAACTACTATGGCCTAGGGCAAAAATACATATACCTTTGTAATCGGGCGAGTTTCTGCTTTCAGATGCAAAAGGAATTTCTCGAGTTCGCCAATCCGTTTGCGAGATATAGGAGTTTGAAGTGAAGGAATGGTTGAGAAATCATAAAAATTTTCACAAGTCTAATTCTCGAAACCAATAACTCGAATGGCCTAGGGGAAAAGTTCACACACCGTTGCTATCGGGTGAGCTTCTACTTTCAGATGCAACAGGAATTTCTCGAGTTCGTTAATCCGTTCGCGAGATATGGTAGTTTGAAATTAAGAAATGGTTGAGAAACCATCAAAATTTTCGCAAATCTGATACTCGAAACCAATAACTACTATGGCCTAGGGCAAAAATACACATACCTTTGTAATCGGGCGAGTTTCTGTTTTCAGATGCAACAGGAGTTTCTCGAGTTCGTCAATCCGTTCGCGAGGTATGGGAGTTTGAAGTTAAGGAATGGTAGGGAAACCATCAAAATTTTCGCAATTCTGATACTGGAAACCAAGAACTACAATGGCCTAGGGGAAAAATACCCATACCGTTGTAATCGGGCGAGTTTCTTCTTTCAGATGCAACAGGAATTTCTCGATTTCCTCAATCCGTTCGCGAGATATAGGAGTTTGAAGTGAAGGAATGGTTGAGAAACCATCAAAATTTTCGCAAGTCTGATACTCGAAACCAATAACTACATTGGCCTAGGGCAAAAATACACATACCGTTGTAATCGGGCGTGTTTCTGCTTTCAGATGCAATAGGAATTTCACGAGTTCGTCAATCCGTTTGCGAGATATGGGAGTTTGAAGTTAAGGAATGGTTGAGAAACCATCAAAGTGTTCGCAATTCTGATACTCGAATCCAATAACTACAATGGCCTAGTGGAAAAATACACATACCGTTGTAATCGGGCGAGTTTCTTCTTTCAGATGCAACAGGAATTTCTCGATTTCCTCAATCCGTTCGCGAGATATAGGAGTTTGAAGTGAAGGATTGGTTGAGAAACCACACAGATTTTCGCAAGTCTGATACTCGAAACCAATAACTACATTGGCCTAGGGCAAAAATAAACATAGCTTTGTAATCGGGCGAGTTTCTACTTTCAGATGCAGCAGGAATTTCTCGATTTCCTCAATCCGTTCGCGAGATATGGGAGTTCGAAATTAAGTAATGGTTGAGAAACCATCAAAATTTTCGCAAATCTGATACTCGAACCAATAACTCGAATGGCCTAGGTGAAAAGTTCACACACCATTGCAATCGGGCGAGTTTCTACTTTCAGATGCAACAGGAATTTCTCGAGTTCGTCAATCCGTTCGCGAGATATGGTAGTTTGAAGTTAAGGAATGGTTGAGAAACCTTCAAAATGTTCGCAATTCTGATACTCGAAACCAATAACTACTACGGCCTAGGGCAAATATACACACACCGTTGTAATCGGGCGAGTTTCTTCTTTCAGATGCAACAGGAGTTTCTCGAGTGCGTCAATCCGTTCGCGAGATATGGGAGTTTGAAGTTAAGGAATGGTAGAGAAACCATCAAAATTTTCGCAAGTCTGATACTCGAAACCAATAACTACATTGGCCTAGGGCAAAAATAAACATAGCTTTGTAATCGGGCGAGTTTCTACTTTCAGATGCAGCAGGAATTTCTCGATTTCCTCAATCCGTTCGCGAGATATAGGAGTTTGAAGTGAAGGAATGGTTGAGAAACCATAAAAATTTTCACAAGTCTAATACTCGAAACCAATAACTCGAATGGCCTAGGGGAAAAGTTCACCCACCGTTGCAATCGGGCGAGCTTCTAGTTTCAGATGCAACAGGAATTTCTCGAGTTCGTCAATCCGTTCACGAGATATAGGAGTTTGAAGTGAAAGAATGTTTGAGAGACCATCAAAATTTTCGCAAGTCTGATACACGAAACCAATAACTACAATGGCCTAGGGGAAAAATACACATACCGTTGTAATCGGGCGAGTTACTACATTCAGATGCAGCAGAAATTTCTCGAGTTCGCCAATCCGTTCGCGAGATACAGGAGTTTGAAGTGAAGGAATGATTGATAAAACATCAAAATGTTCGCAATTCTGATACTCGAAACCAATAACTCGAATGGCCTAGGGGAAAAGTTCACACACCATTGCAATCGGGCGAGTTCCTACTTTCAGATGCAACAGGAATTTCTCGAGTTCGTCCGTCCGTTCGCGAGATTTGGGAGTTTGAAATTAAGGAATGGTTGAGGAACCATCAAAATTTTCGCAATTCTGGCACTCGAAACCAATAACTCGAATGGCCTAGGGGAAAAGTTCACACACCGTTGTAATCGGGCGAGCTTCTGTTTTCAGATGCAACAGGAATTTCTCGAGTTCGTCAATCCGTTTGCGAGGTATGGGAGTTTGAAGTTAAAGAATGGTGGAGAAACCATCAAAATTTTCGCAATTCTGATACACGAAACCAATAACTACTATGGCCTAGGGCAAAAATACACATACCTTTGTAATCGGGCGAGTTTCTGCTTTCAGATGCAAAAGGAATTTCTCGAGTTCGCCAATCCGTTTGCGAGATATAGGAGTTTGAAGTGAAGGAATGGTTGAGAAATCATAAAAATTTTCACAAGTCTAATTCTCGAAACCAATAACTCGAATGGCCTAGGGGAAAAGTTCACACACCGTTGCTATCGGGTGAGCTTCTACTTTCAGATGCAACAGGAATTTCTCGAGTTCGTTAATCCGTTCGCGAGATATGGTAGTTTGAAATTAAGGAATGGTTGAGAAACCATCAAAATTTTCGCAAATCTGATACTCGAAACCAATAACTACTATGGCCTAGGGCAAAAATACACATACCTTTGTAATCGGGCGAGTTTCTGTTTTCAGATGCAACAGGAGTTTCTCGAGTTCGTCAATCCGTTCGCGAGGTATGGGAGTTTGAAGTTAAGGAATGGTAGGGAAACCATCAAAATTTTCGCAATTCTGATACTGGAAACCAATAACTACAATGGCCTAGGGGAAAAATACACATACCGTTGTAATCGGGCGAGTTTCTTCTTTCAGATGCAACAGGAATTTCTCGATTTCCTCAATCCGTTCGCGAGATATAGGAGTTTGAAGTGAAGGAATGGTTGAGAAACCATCAAAATTTTCGCAAGTCTGATACTCGAAACCAATAACTACATTGGCCTAGGGCAAAAATACACATACCGTTGTAATCGGGCGTGTTTCTGCTTTCAGATGCAATAGGAATTTCACGAGTTCGTCAATCCGTTTGCGAGATATGGGAGTTTGAAGTTAAGGAATGGTTGAGAAACCATCAAAGTGTTCGCAATTCTGATACTCGAATCCAATAACTACAATGGCCTAGTGGAAAAATACACATACCGTTGTAATCGGGCGAGTTTCTTCTTTCAGATGCAACAGGAATTTCTCGATTTCCTCAATCCGTTCACGAGATATAGGAGTTTGAAGTGAAAGAATGTTTGAGAGACCATCAAAATTTTCGCAAGTCTGATACACGAAACCGATAACTACAATGGCCTAGGGGAAAAATACACATACCGTTGTAATCGGGCGAGTTACTACATTCAGATGCAGCAGGAATTTCTCGAGTTCGCCAATCCGTTCGCGAGATACAGGAGTTTGAAGTGAAGGAATGATTGATAAAAGATCAAAATGTTCGCAATTCTGATACTCGAAACCAATAACTCGAATGGCCTAGGGGAAAAGTTCACACACCATTGCAATCGGGCGAGTTCCTACTTTCAGATGCAACAGGAATTTCTCGAGTTCGTCCGTCCGTTCGCGAGATTTGGGAGTTTGAAATTAAGGAATGGTTGAGAAACCATCAAAATTTTCGCAAATCTGATACTCGAAACCAATAACTACTATGGCCTAGGGCAAAAATACACATACCTTTGTAATCGGGCGAGTTTCTGTTTTCAGATGCAACAGGAGTTTCTCGAGTTCGTCAATCCGTTCGCGAGGTATGGGAGTTTGAAGTTAAGGAATGGTAGGGAAACCATCAAAATTTTCGCAATTCTGATACTGGAAACCAATAACTACAATGGCCTAGGGGAAAAATACACATACCGTTGTAATCGGGCGAGTTTCTTCTTTCAGATGCAACAGGAATTTCTCGATTTCCTCAATCCGTTCGCGAGATATAGGAGTTTGAGGTGAAGGAATGGTTGAGAAACCATCAAAATTTTCGTAAGTCTGATACTCGAAACCAATAACTACATTGGCCTAGGGCAAAAATACACATACCGTTGTAATCGGGCGTGTTTCTGCTTTCAGATGCAATAGGAATTTCACGAGTTCGTCAATCCGTTTGCGAGATATGGGAGTTTGAAGTTAAGGAATGGTTGAGAAACCATCAAAATGTTCGCAATTCTGATACTCGAATCCAATAACTACAATGGCCTAGTGGAAAAATACACATACCGCTGTAATCGGGCGAGTTTCTTCTTTCAGATGCAACAGGAATTTCTCGATTTCCTCAATCCGTTCGCGAGATATAGGAGTTTGAAGTGAAGGATTGGTTGAGAAACCACAAAGATTTTCGCAAGTCTGATACTCGAAACCAATAACTACATTGGCCTAGGGCAAAAATAAACATAGCTTTGTAATCGGGCGAGTTTCTACTTTCAGATGCAGCAGGAATTTCTCGATTTCCTCAATCCGTTCGCGTGATATGGGAGTTCGAAATTAAGTAATGGTTGAGAAACCATCAAAATTTTCGCAAATCTGATACTCGAAACCAATAACTCGAATGGCCTAGGTGAAAAGTTCACACACCATTGCAATCGGGCGAGTTCCTACTTTCAGATGCAACAGGTATTTCTCGAGTTCGTCAATCCGTTCGCGAGATATGGTAGTTTGAAGTTAAGGAATGGTTGAGAAACCTTCAAAATGTTCGCAATTCTGATACTCGAAACCAATAACTACTACGGCCTAGGGCAAAAATACACACACCGTTGTAATCGGGCGAGTTTCTTCTTTCAGATGCAACAGGAGTTTCTCGAGTGCGTCAATCCGTTCGCGAGATATGGGAGTTTGAAGTTAAGGAATGGTAGAGAAACCATCAAAATTTTCGCAAGTCTGATACTCGAAACCAATAACTACATTGGCCTAGGGCAAAAATAAACATAGCTTTGTAATCGGGCGAGTTTCTACTTTCAGATGCAGCAGGAATTTCTCGATTTCCTCAATCCGTTCGCGAGATATGGGAGTTCGAAATTAAGTAATGGTTGAGAAACCATCAAAATTTTCGCAAATCTGATACTCGAAACCAATAACTCGAATGGCCTAGGTGAAAAGTTCACACACCATTGCAATCGGGCGAGTTTCTACTTTCAGATGCAACAGGAATTTCTCGAGTTCGTCAATCCGTTCGCGAGATATGGTAGTTTGAAGTTAAGGAATGGTTGAGAAACCTTCAAAATGTTCGCAATTCTGATACTCGAAACCAATAACTACTACGGCCTAGGGCAAAAATACACACACCGTTGTAATAGGGCGAGTTTCTTCTTTCAGATGCAACAGGAGTTTCTCGAGTGCGTCAATCCGTTCGCGAGATATGGGAGTTTGAAGTTAAGGAATGGTAGAGAAACCATCAAAATTTTCGCAAGTCTGATACTCGAAACCAATAACTACATTGGCCTAGGGCAAAAATAAACATAGCTTTGTAATCGGGCGAGTTTCTACTTTCAGATGCTGCAGGAATTTCTCGATTTCCTCAATCCGTTCGCGAGATATAGGAGTTTGAAGTGAAGGAATGGTTGAGAAACCATAAAAAATTTCACAAGTCTAATACTCGAAACCAATAACTCGAATGGCCTAGGGGAAAAGTTCACCCACCGTTGCAATCGGGCGAGCTTCTAGTTTCAGATGCAACAGGAATTTCTCGAGTTCGTCAATCCGTTCACGAGATATAGGAGTTTGAAGTGAAAGAATGTTTGAGAGACCATCAAAATTTTCGCAAGTCTGATACACGAAACCAATAACCACAATGGCCTAGGGGAAAAATACACATACCGTTGTAATCGGGCGAGTTACTACATTCAGATGCAGCAGGAATTTCTCGAGTTCGCCAATCCGTTCGCGAGATACAGGAGTTTGAAGTGAAGGAATGATTGATAAAACATCAAAATGTTCGCAATTCTGATACTCGAAACCAATAACTCGAATGGCCTAGGGGAAAAGTTCACACACCATTGCAATCGGGCGAGTTCCTACTTTCAGATGCAACAGGAATTTCTCGAGTTCGTCCGTCCGTTCGCGAGATTTGGGAGTTTGAAATTAAGGAATGGTTGAGGAACCATCAAAATTTTCGCAATTCTGGCACTCGAAACCAATAACTCGAATGGCCTAGGGGAAAAGTTCACACACCGTTGTAATCGGGCGAGCTTCTGTTTTCAGATGCAACAGGAATTTCTCGAGTTCGTCAATCCGTTTGCGAGGTATGGGAGTTTGAAGTTAAAGAATGGTGGAGAAACCATCAAAATTTTCGCAATTCTGATACACGAAACCAATAACTACTATGGCCTAGGGCAAAAATACACACACCTTTGTAATCGGGCGAGTTTCTGCTTTCAGATGCAAAAGGAATTTCTCGAGTTCGCCAATCCGTTTGCGAGATATAGGAGTTTGAAGTGAAGGAATGGTTGAGAAATCATAAAAATTTTCACAAGTCTAATTCTCGAAACCAATAACTCGAATGGCCTAGGGGAAAAGTTCACACACCGTTGCTATCGGGTGAGCTTCTACTTTCAGATGCAACAGGAATTTCTCGAGTTCGTTAATCCGTTCGCGAGATATGGTAGTTTGAAATTAAGGAATGGTTGAGAAACCATCAAAATTTTCGCAAATCTGATACTCGAAACCAATAATTACTATGGCCTAGGGCAAAAATACACATACCTTTGTAATCGGGCGAGTTTCTGTTTTCAGATGCAACAGGAGTTTCTCGAGTTCGTCAATCCGTTCGCGAGGTATGGGAGTTTGAAGTTAAGGAATGGTTGAGAAACCATCAAAATTTTCGTAAGTCTGATACTCGAAACCAATAACTACATTGGCCTAGGGCAAAAATACACATACCGTTGTAATCGGGCGTGTTTCTGCTTTCAGATGCAATAGGAATTTCACGAGTTCGTCAATCCGTTTGCGAGATATGGGAGTTTGAAGTTAAGGAATGGTTGAGAAACCATCAAAATGTTCGCAATTCTGATACTCGAATCCAATAACTACAATGGCCTAGTGGAAAAATACACATACCGCTGTAATCGGGCGAGTTTCTTCTTTCAGATGCAACAGGAATTTCTCGATTTCCTCAATCCGTTCGCGAGATATAGGAGTTTGAAGTGAAGGATTGGTTGAGAAACCACAAAGATTTTCGCAAGTCTGATACTCGAAACCAATAACTACATTGGCCTAGGGCAAAAATAAACATAGCTTTGTAATCGGGCGAGTTTCTACTTTCAGATGCAGCAGGAATTTCTCGATTTCCTCAATCCGTTCGCGAGATATGGGAGTTCGAAATTAAGTAATGGTTGAGAAACCATCAAAATTTTCGCAAATCTGATACTCGAAACCAATAACTCGAATGGCCTAGGTGAAAAGTTCACACAGCATTGCAATCGGGCGAGTTTCTACTTTCAGATGCAACAGGAATTTCTCGAGTTCGTCAATCCGTTCGCGAGATATGGTAGTTTGAAGTTAAGGAATGGTTGAGAAACCTTCAAAATGTTCGCAATTCTGATACTCGAAACCAATAACTACTACGGCCTAGGGCAAAAATACACACACCGTTGTAATCGGGCGAGTTTCTTCTTTCAGATGCAACAGGAGTTTCTCGAGTGCGTCAATCCGTTCGCGAGATATGGGAGTTCGAAGTTAAGGAATGGTAGAGAAACCATCAAAATTTTCGCAAGTCTGATACTCGAAACCAATAACTACATTGGCCTAGGGCAAAAATAAACATAGCTTTGTAATCGGGCGAGTTTCTACTTTCAGATGCAGCAGGAATTTCTCGATTTCCTCAATCCGTTCGCGAGATATAGGAGTTTGAAGTGAAGGAATGGTTGAGAAACCATAAAAATTTTCACAAGTCTAATACTCGAAACCAATAACTAGAATGGCCTAGGGGAAAAGTTCACCCACCGTTGCAATCGGGCGAGCTTCTAGTTTCAGATGCAACAGGAATTTCTCGAGTTCGTCAATCCGTTCACGAGATATAGGAGTTTGAAGTGAAAGAATGTTTGAGAGACCATCAAAATTTTCGCAAGTCTGATACACGAAACCAATAACTACTATGGCCTAGGGGAAAAATACACATACCGTTGTAATCGGGCGAGATTCTTCTTTCAGATGCAACAGGAATTTCTCGATTTTCTCAATCCGTTCGCGAGATATAGGAGTTTGAAGTGAAGGAATGGTTGAGAAACCATCAAAATTTTCGCAAGTCTGATACTCGAAACCAATAACTACATTGGCCTAGGCCAAAAATACACATAACGTTGTAATCGGGCGAGTTTCTGCCTTCAGATGCAACAGGAATTTCTCCAGTTCGCCAATCCGTTTGCGAGATATGGGAGTTTGAAGTTAAGGAATGGCAGAGAAACCATCAAAATTTTCGCAAGTCTGATACTCGAAACCAATAACTACTACGGCCTAGGGCAAAAATACACACACCGTTGTAATCGGGAGAGTTTCTGTTTTCAGATGCAACAGGAGTTTCTCGAGTTCGTCAATCCGTTTGCGAGATATGGGAGTTTGAAGTTAAGGAATGGTTGAGAAACCATCAAAATTTTCGCAGGTCTGATACTCGAGACCAATAACTACAATGGCCTAGGGGAAAAATACACATACCTTTGTAATCGGGCGAGTTTCTACTATCAGATGCAGCAGGAATTTCTCGATTTCCTCAATCCGTTCGCGAGATATGGGAGTTTGATGTGAAGGAATGGTAGAGAAACCATCAAAATTTTCGCAAGTCTGATACTCGAAACCAATAACTACTATGGCCTAGGGCAAAAATAAACATACCGTTGTAATCGGGCGAGTTTCTTCTTTCAGATGCAACAGGAATTTCTCGAGTTCGTCAATCCGATCGCGAGGTATGGGAGTTTGAAGTTAAGGAATGGTAGAGAAACCATCAGAATTTTCGCAATTCTGACACTCGAAACCAATAACTACTATGGCCTAGGGCAAAAATACACATACCTTTGTAATCGGGCAAGTTTCTGTTTTCAGATGCAGCAGGAATTTCTCGAGTTCGTCAATCCGTTTGCGAGATATGGGAGTTGGAAGTTAAGGAATGGTTGAGAAACCATCAAAATTTTCGCAAGTCTGATACTCGAAACCAATAACTACAGTGGCCTAGGGGAAAAATACACATACCGTTGTAATCGGGCGAGTTACTACATTCAGATGCAGCAGGAATTTCTCGAGTTCGTCAATCCGTTCGCGAGATATAGGAGTCTGAAGTGAAGGAATGATTGATAAACCATCAAAATGTTCGCAATTCTGATACTCGAAACCAATAACTACAATGGCCTAGGGGAGAAACACACATACCGTTGTAATCGGGCAAGTTTCTTCTTCCAGATGCAACAGGAATTTCTCGATTTCCTCAATCCATTCGCGAGATATAGGAGTTTGAAGTGAAGGAATGTTTGAGAGACCATCAAAATTTTCGCAAGTCTGATACCCGAAACCAATAACTACATTGGCCTAGGGCAAAAATACACATAACGTTGTAATCGGGCGAGTTTCTGCCTTCAGATGCAACAGGAATTTCTCCAGTTCGTCAATCCGTTTGCGAGATATGGGAGTTTGAAGTTAAGGAATGGCAGAGAAACCATCAAAATTTTCGCAAGTCTGATACTCGAAACCAATAACTACAACGGCCTAGGGCAAAAATACACACACCGTTGTAATCGGGCGAGTTTCTGTTTTCAGATGCAACAGGAATTTCTCGAGTTCGTCAATCCGTTTGCGAGATATGGGAGTTTGAAGTTATGGAATGGTTGAGAAACCATCAAAATTTTCGCAGGTCTGATACTCGAGACCAATAACTACAATGGCCTAGGGGAAAAATACACATACCGTTGTAATCGGGCGAGTTACTACATTCAGATGCAGCAGGAATTTCTCGAGTTCGTCAATCCGTTCGCGAGATATAGGAGTCTGAAGTGAAGGAATGATTGATAAACCATCAAAATGTTCGCAATTCTGATACTCGAAACCAATAACTACAATGGCCTAGGGGAAAAGTTCACACACCGTTGCCATCGGGCGAGCTTCTTCTTTCAGATGCAACAGGAATTTCTCGAGTTCATCAATCCGTTCGCGAGATATGGTAGTTTGAAGTTAAGGAATGGTTGAGAAACCATCAAAATTTCGCAAGTCTGACACTCGAAACCAATAACTACAATGGCCTAGGGGAAAAATACACATAACGTTGTAATCGGGCGAGTTTCTTCTTTCAGATGCAACAGGAATTTCTCGATTTCCTCAATCCTTTCGCGAGATATAGGAGTTTGAAGTGAAGGAATGGTTGAGAACCCATCAATATTTTCGCAAGTCTGATACTCGAAACCAGTAACTACAATGGCCTAGGGGAAAGTACTCATACCGTTGTAATCGGGCGAGTTACTACATTCAGATGCAGCAGGAATTTCTCGAGTTCGTCAATCCGTTCGCGAGATATAGGAGTCTGAAGTGAAGGAATGATTGATAAACCATCAAAATGTTCGCAATTCTGATACTCGAAACCAATAACTACAATGGCCTAGGGGAGAAACACACATACCGTTGTAATCGGGCAAGTTTCTTCTTCCAGATGCAACAGGAATTTCTCGATTTCCTCAATCCATTCGCGAGATATAGGAGTTTGAAGTGAAGGAATGTTTGAGAGACCATCAAAATTTTCGCAAGTCTGATACCCGAAACCAATAACTACATTGGCCTAGGGCAAAAATACACATAACGTTGTAATCGGGCGAGTTTCTGCCTTCAGATGCAACAGGAATTTCTCCAGTTCGTCAATCCGTTTGCGAGATATGGGAGTTTGAAGTTAAGGAATGGCAGAGAAACCATCAAAATTTTCGCAAGTCTGATACTCGAAACCAATAACTACAACGGCCTAGGGCAAAAATACACACACCGTTGTAATCGGGCGAGTTTCTGTTTTCAGATGCAACAGGAATTTCTCGCGTTCGTCAATCCGTTTGCGAGATATGGGAGTTTGAAGTTATGGAATGGTTGAGAAACCATCAAAATTTTCGCAGGTCTGATACTCGAGACCAATAACTACAATGGCCTAGGGGAAAAATACACATACCGTTGTAATCGGGCGAGTTACTACATTCAGATGCAGCAGGAATTTCTCGAGTTCGTCAATCCGTTCGCGAGATATAGGAGTCTGAAGTGAAGGAATGATTGATAAACCATCAAAATGTTCGCAATTCTGATACTCGAAACCAATAACTACAATGGCCTAGGGGAGAAACACACATACCGTTGTAATCGGGCAAGTTTCTTCTTCCAGATGCAACAGGAATTTCTCGATTTCCTCAATCCATTCGCGAGATATAGGAGTTTGAAGTGAAGGAATGTTTGAGAGACCATCAAAATTTTCGCAAGTCTGATACCCGAAACCAATAACTACATTGGCCTAGGGCAAAAATACACATAACGTTGTAATCGGGCGAGTTTCTGCCTTCAGATGCAACAGGAATTTCTCCAGTTCGTCAATCCGTTTGCGAGATATGGGAGTTTGAAGTTAAGGAATGGCAGAGAAACCATCAAAATTTTCGCAAGTCTGATACTCGAAACCAATAACTACAACGGCCTAGGGCAAAAATACACACACCGTTGTAATCGGGCGAGTTTCTGTTTTCAGATGCAACAGGAATTTCTCGAGTTCGTCAATCCGTTTGCGAGATATGGGAGTTTGAAGTTATGGAATGGTTGAGAAACCATCAAAATTTTCGCAGGTCTGATACTCGAGACCAATAACTACAATGGCCTAGGGGAAAAATACACATACCGTTGTAATCGGGCGAGTTACTACATTCAGATGCAGCAGGAATTTCTCGAGTTCGTCAATCCGTTCGCGAGATATAGGAGTCTGAAGTGAAGGAATGATTGATAAACCATCAAAATGTTCGCAATTCTGATACTCGAAACCAATAACTACAATGGCCTAGGGGAAAAGTTCACACACCGTTGCCATCGGGCGAGCTTCTTCTTTCAGATGCAACAGGAATTTCTCGAGTTCATCAATCCGTTCGCGAGATATGGTAGTTTGAAGTTAAGGAATGGTTGAGAAACCATCAAAATTTCGCAAGTCTGACACTCGAAACCAATAACTACAATGGCCTAGGGGAAAAATACACATAACGTTGTAATCGGGCGAGTTTCTTCTTTCAGATGCAACAGGAATTTCTCGATTTCCTCAATCCTTTCGCGAGATATAGGAGTTTGAAGTGAAGGAATGGTTGAGAACCCATCAATATTTTCGCAAGTCTGATACTCGAAACCAGTAACTACAATGGCCTAGGGGAAAGTACTCATACCGTTGTAATCGGGCGAGTTACTACATTCAGATGCAGCAGGAATTTCTCGAGTTCGTCAATCCGTTCGCGAGATATAGGAGTCTGAAGTGAAGGAATGATTGATAAACCATCAAAATGTTCGCAATTCTGATACTCGAAACCAATAACTACAATGGCCTAGGGGAGAAACACACATACCGTTGTAATCGGGCAAGTTTCTTCTTCCAGATGCAACAGGAATTTCTCGATTTCCTCAATCCATTCGCGAGATATAGGAGTTTGAAGTGAAGGAATGTTTGAGAGACCATCAAAATTTTCGCAAGTCTGATACCCGAAACCAATAACTACATTGGCCTAGGGCAAAAATACACATAACGTTGTAATCGGGCGAGTTTCTGCCTTCAGATGCAACAGGAATTTCTCCAGTTCGTCAATCCGTTTGCGAGATATGGGAGTTTGAAGTTAAGGAATGGCAGAGAAACCATCAAAATTTTCGCAAGTCTGATACTCGAAACCAATAACTACAACGGCCTAGGGCAAAAATACACACACCGTTGTAATCGGGCGAGTTTCTGTTTTCAGATGCAACAGGAATTTCTCGCGTTCGTCAATCCGTTTGCGAGATATGGGAGTTTGAAGTTATGGAATGGTTGAGAAACCATCAAAATTTTCGCAGGTCTGATACTCGAGACCAATAACTACAATGGCCTAGGGGAAAAATACACATACCGTTGTAATCGGGCGAGTTACTACATTCAGATGCAGCAGGAATTTCTCGAGTTCGTCAATCCGTTCGCGAGATATAGGAGTCTGAAGTGAAGGAATGATTGATAAACCATCAAAATGTTCGCAATTCTGATACTCGAAACCAATAACTACAATGGCCTAGGGGAGAAACACACATACCGTTGTAATCGGGCAAGTTTCTTCTTCCAGATGCAACAGGAATTTCTCGATTTCCTCAATCCATTCGCGAGATATAGGAGTTTGAAGTGAAGGAATGTTTGAGAGACCATCAAAATTTTCGCAAGTCTGATACCCGAAACCAATAACTACATTGGCCTAGGGCAAAAATACACATAACGTTGTAATCGGGCGAGTTTCTGTTTTCAGATGCAACAGGAATTTCTCGAGTTCGTCAATCCGTTTGCGAGATATGGGAGTTGGAAGTTAAGGAATGGTTGAGAAACCATCAAAATTTTCGCAGGTCTGATACTCGAGACCAATAACTACAATGGCCTAGGGGAAAAATACACATACCGTTGTAATCGGGCGAGTTTCTACTATCAGATGCAGCAGGAATTTCTCGATTTCCGCAATCCGTTCGCGAGATATGGGAGTTTGAAGTGAAGGAATGGTAGAGAAACCATCAAAATTTTCGCAAGTCTGATACTCGAAACCAATAACTACTATGGCCTAGGGCAAAAATAAACATACCGTTGTAATCGGGCGAGTTTCTTCTTTCAGATGCAACAGGAATTTCTCGAGTTCGTCAATCCGATCGCGAGGTATGGGAGTTTGAAGTTAAGGAATGGTAGAGAAACCATCAGAATTTTCGCAATTCTGACACTCGAAACCAATAACTACTATGGCCTAGGGCAAAAATACACATACCTTTGTAATCGGGCGAGTTTCTGTTTTCAGATGCAACAGGAATTTCTCGAGTTCGTCAATCCGTTTGCGAGATATGGGAGTTGGAAGTTAAGGAATGGTTGAGAAACCATCAAAATTTTCACAAGTCTAATACTCGAAACCAACAACTACAATGGCCTAGGGGAAAAATACACACACCGTTGTAATTGGGCGAGTTTCTGTTTTCAGATGCAACAGGAATTTCTCGAGTTCGTCAATCCGTTTGCGAGATATGGGAGTTTGAAGTTAAGGAATGGTTGATAAACCATCAAAATGTTCGCAATTCTGATACTCGAAACCAATAACTACAATGGCCTAGGGGAGAAACACACATACCGTTGTAATCGGGCAAGTTTCTTCTTCCAGATGCAACAGGAATTTCTCGATTTCCTCAATCCATTCGCGAGATATAGGAGTTTGAAGTGAAGGAATGTTTGAGAGACCATCAAAATTTTCGCAAGTCTGATACTCGAAACCAATAACTACATTGGCCTAGGGCAAAAATACACATAACGTTGTAATCGGGCGAGTTTCTGCCTTCAGATGCAACAGCAATTTCTCCAGTTCGTCAATCCGTTTGCGAGATATGGGAGTTTGAAGTTAAGGAATGGCAGAGAAACCATCAAAATTTTCGCAAGTCTGATACTCGAAACCAATAACTACAACGGCCTAGGGCAAAAATACACACACCGTTGTAATCGGGCGAGTTTCTGTTTTCAGATGCAACAGGAATTTCTCGAGTTCGTCAATCCGTTTGCGAGATATGGGAGTTTGAAGTTAAGGAATGGTTGAGAAACCATCAAAATTTTCGCAGGTCTGATACTCGAGACCAATAACTACAATGGCCTAGGGGAAAAATACACATACCGTTGTAATCGGGCGAGTTTCTACTATCAGATGCAGCAGGAATTTCTCGATTTCCGCAATCCGTTCGCGAGATATGGGAGTTTGAAGTGAAGGAATGGTAGAGAAACCATCAAAATTTTCGCAAGTCTGATACTCGAAACCAATAACTACTATGGCCTAGGGCAAAAATAAACATACCGTTGTAATCGGGCGAGTTTCTTCTTTCAGATGCAACAGGAATTTCTCGAGTTCGTCAATCCGATCGCGAGGTATGGGAGTTTGAAGTTAAGGAATGGTAGAGAAACCATCAGAATTTTCGCAATTCTGACACTCGAAACCAATAACTACTATGGCCTAGGGCAAAAATACACATACCTTTGTAATCGGGCGAGTTTCTGTTTTCAGATGCAACAGGAATTTCTCGAGTTCGTCAATCCGTTTGCGAGATATGGGAGTTGGAAGTTAAGGAATGGTTGAGAAACCATCAAAATTTTCGCAGGTCTGATACTCGAGACCAATAACTACAATGGCCTAGGGGAAAAATACACATACCGTTGTAATCGGGCGAGTTTCTACTATCAGATGCAGCAGGAATTTCTCGATTTCCGCAATCCGTTCGCGAGATATGGGAGTT
Source organism: Ptiloglossa arizonensis (assembly GCF_051014685.1). NCBI lineage: Eukaryota > Metazoa > Arthropoda > Insecta > Hymenoptera > Colletidae > Ptiloglossa > Ptiloglossa arizonensis. The sequence continues at coordinate 442,804 of NW_027478829.1, read as the reverse complement.
TGAAGTGAAGGAATGGTAGAGAAACCATCAAAATTTTCGCAAGTCTGATACTCGAAACCAATAACTACTATGGCCTAGGGCAAAAATAAACATACCGTTGTAATCGGGCGAGTTTCTTCTTTCAGATGCAACAGGAATTTCTCGAGTTCGTCAATCCGATCGCGAGGTATGGGAGTTTGAAGTTAAGGAATGGTAGAGAAACCATCAGAATTTTCGCAATTCTGACACTCGAAACCAATAACTACTATGGCCTAGGGCAAAAATACACATACCTTTGTAATCGGGCGAGTTTCTGTTTTCAGATGCAACAGGAATTTCTCGAGTTCGTCAATCCGTTTGCGAGATATGGGAGTTGGAAGTTAAGGAATGGTTGAGAAACCATCAAAATTTTCGCAAGTCTGATAGTCGAAACCAATAACTACAATGGCCTAGGGGAAAAATACACATACCGTTGTAATCGGGCGAGTTACTACATTCAGATGCAGCAGGAATTTCTCGAGTTCGTCAATCCGTTCGCGAGATATAGGAGTCTGAAGTGAAGGAATGATTGATAAACCATCAAAATGTTCGCAATTCTGATACTCGAAACCAATAACTACAATGGCCTAGGGGAGAAACACACATACCGTTGTAATCGGGCAAGTTTCTTCTTCCAGATGCAACAGGAATTTCTCGATTTCCTCAATCCATTCGCGAGATATAGGAGTTTGAAGTGAAGGAATGTTTGAGAGACCATCAAAATTTTCGCAAGTCTGATACCCGAAACCAATAACTACATTGGCCTAGGGCAAAAATACACATAACGTTGTAATCGGGCGAGTTTCTGCCTTCAGATGCAACAGGAATTTCTCCAGTTCGTCAATCCGTTTGCGAGATATGGGAGTTTGAAGTTAAGGAATGGCAGAGAAACCATCAAAATTTTCGCAAGTCTGATACTCGAAACCAATAACTACAACGGCCTAGGGCAAAAATACACACACCGTTGTAATCGGGCGAGTTTCTGTTTTCAGATGCAACAGGAATTTCTCGCGTTCGTCAATCCGTTTGCGAGATATGGGAGTTTGAAGTTATGGAATGGTTGAGAAACCATCAAAATTTTCGCAGGTCTGATACTCGAGACCAATAACTACAATGGCCTAGGGGAAAAATACACATACCGTTGTAATCGGGCGAGTTACTACATTCAGATGCAGCAGGAATTTCTCGAGTTCGTCAATCCGTTCGCGAGATATAGGAGTCTGAAGTGAAGGAATGATTGATAAACCATCAAAATGTTCGCAATTCTGATACTCGAAACCAATAACTACAATGGCCTAGGGGAGAAACACACATACCGTTGTAATCGGGCAAGTTTCTTCTTCCAGATGCAACAGGAATTTCTCGATTTCCTCAATCCATTCGCGAGATATAGGAGTTTGAAGTGAAGGAATGTTTGAGAGACCATCAAAATTTTCGCAAGTCTGATACCCGAAACCAATAACTACATTGGCCTAGGGCAAAAATACACATAACGTTGTAATCGGGCGAGTTTCTGATTTCAGATGCAACAGGAATTTCTCGAGTTCGTCAATCCGTTTGCGAGATATGGGAGTTGGAAGTTAAGGAATGGTTGAGAAACCATCAAAATTTTCGCAGGTCTGATACTCGAGACCAATAACTACAATGGCCTAGGGGAAAAATACACATACCGTTGTAATCGGGCGAGTTTCTACTATCAGATGCAGCAGGAATTTCTCGATTTCCGCAATCCGTTCGCGAGATATGGGAGTTTGAAGTGAAGGAATGGTAGAGAAACCATCAAAATTTTCGCAAGTCTGATACTCGAAACCAATAACTACTATGGCCTAGGGCAAAAATAAACATACCGTTGTAATCGGGCGAGTTTCTTCTTTCAGATGCAACAGGAATTTCTCGAGTTCGTCAATCCGATCGCGAGGTATGGGAGTTTGAAGTTAAGGAATGGTAGAGAAACCATCAGAATTTTCGCAATTCTGACACTCGAAACCAATAACTACTATGGCCTAGGGCAAAAATACACATACCTTTGTAATCGGGCGAGTTTCTGTTTTCAGATGCAACAGGAATTTCTCGAGTTCGTCAATCCGTTTGCGAGATATGGGAGTTGGAAGTTAAGGAATGGTTGAGAAACCATCAAAATTTTCACAAGTCTAATACTCGAAACCAACAACTACAATGGCCTAGGGGAAAAATACACACACCGTTGTAATTGGGCGAGTTTCTGTTTTCAGATGCAACAGGAATTTCTCGAGTTCGTCAATCCGTTTGCGAGATATGGGAGTTTGAAGTTAAGGAATGGTTGAGAAACCATCTGAATGTTCGCAATTCTGATACTCGAAACCAATAACTACAATGGCCTAGGGGAAAAATACGCACACCGTTGTAATCGAGCGTGTTTCTTCTTTCAGATGCAACAGGAATTTCTCGATTTCCTCAATCCGTTCGCGAGATATGGGAGTTTGAAGTGAAGGAATGTTAGAGAAACCATCAAAATTTTCGCAAGTCTGATACTCGAAACCAATAACTATTATGGCCTAGGGCAAAAATAAACATACCGTTGTAATCGGGCGAGTTTCTTCTTTCAGATGCAACAGGAATTTCTCGAGTTCGTTAATCCGTTCGCGAGATATGGGAGTTTGAAGTTAAGGAATGGTAGAGAAACCATCAAAATTTTCGCAAGTCTGATACTCGAAACCAATAACTACTACGGCCTAGGGCAAAAATACACATACCGTTGTAATCGGGCGAGTTTCTGTTTTCAGATGCAACTGGAATTTCTCGAGTTCGTCAATCCGTTTGCGAGATATGGGAGTTTGAAGTTAAGGAATGGTTGAGAAACCATCAAAATTTTTGCAAGTCTGATCCTCGAAACCAATAACTACAATGGCCTAGGGGAAAAATACACATACCGTTGTAATCGGGCGAGTTTCTACTTTCAGATGCAGCAGGAATTTCTCGATTTCCACAATCCGTTCGCGAGATATAGGAGTTTGAAGTTAAGGAATGGTTGAGAAACCATCTGAATGTTCGCAATTCTGATACTCGAAACCAATAACTACAATGGCCTAGGGCAAAAATACACACACCGTTGCAATCGGGCGAGCTTCTACTTTCAGATGCAACAGGAATTTCCCGATTTCCTCAATCCGTTCGCGAGATATAGGAGCTTGAAGTGAAGGAATGGCAGAGAAACCATCAAAATTTTCGCAAGTGTGATACTCGAAACCAATAACTACATTGGCCTAGGGCAAAAATACACATACCTTTGTAATCGGGCGAGTTTCTGTTTTCAGATGCAACAGGAATTTCTCGAGCTCGTCAATCCGTTTGCGAGATATGGGAGTTGGAAGTTAAGGAATGGTTGAGAAACCATCAAAATTTTCGCAAGTCTGATACTCGAATCCAATAACTACAATGGCCTAGGGGAAAAATACACATACCGTTGTAATCGGGCGAGCTTCTACTTTCAGATGCAACAGGAATTTCTCGACTTCGTCAATCCGTTCGCGAGATATGGGAGTTTGAAGTTAAGGAATGGTTGAGAAACCATCAAAATTTTCGCAAGTCTGATCCTCGAAACCAATAACTACAATGGCCTAGGGGAAAAATACACAAACCGTTGTGATCGGGCGAGTTTCTACTTTTAGATGCAACAGGAATTTTTCGCATTCATTAATCCGCTCGCAAGATATGGGAGTTTGGATTTAAGCAATGTTTGAGGAACCATACAAATTTTCGCAATTCTGATGCTAGTAACGAATAACTAGAATGGCCTAGAGTAAAAGTACACATACCGTTGTAATCGGGGGAGTTTCTGCTTTCAGATGCAACAGGAATTTCTCGAGTTCGTCAAACCTTTCGCGAGATATAGGAGTTTGAAGTGAAGGAATTGTTGAGAAACCATCAAAATTTTCGCAAGTCTGATACTCGAAACCAATAACTGGAATGGCCTAGGGGAAAAATACACATACCGTTGTAATCGGGCGAGTTTCTACTTTCAGATGCAACAGGAATTTTTCGGATTCATTAATCCGCTCAGGAGATATGGGGGTTTGGATTTAAGAAATATATGAGGAACTATACAAATTTTCGAAATTCTGATGCTTGAAACGAATAACCAGAATTGCCTAGGGCAAAAGTACACATACCGTTGTAATCGGGCGAGTTTCTGCTTTCAGATGCAAAAAGGAATTTCTCTAGTTCGTCAATCCGTGCGCGAGATATGGGCGTTTGAAGTTAAGGAATGGTTGAGAAACCATCAAAATTTTCGCAAGTCTGATACTCGAAACCAATAACTACAATGGCCTAGGGGAAAAATACACATACCGTTGTAATCGGGCGAGTTTCTTCTTCCAGATGCAACAGGAATTTCTCGATTTCCTCAATCCGTTCGCGAGATATAGGAGTTTGAAATTACGGAATGGTTGAGAAACCACAAAAATTTTCGCATGTCTGATACTCGAAACCAATAACTACAATGGCCTTGGGGAAAAATACACATACCGTTGTAATCGGGCGAGTTTCTACTTTCAGATGCAATAGGAATTTTTGGGTTTGGTCAATCCGCTCGCGAGGTATGGGAATTTGAAGCTAAGAAATGGTTAAGAAGGCAACAAAATTTTCGCACTTCTGCTGCTCCAAACGCTTAACCAGAATGGCCCAGGGCAAGAACACATTCCGTTGTAATCGGGCGAGTGTCTACTTTCAGACGCAGCAGGAATTTTTGGATTTGGTCAAACGGTTCGCGAGATATGGGAGTTTGAAGCTAAGAAATGGTTGAGAAGACAACAATTTTTTCGCACTTCTGCTGTTCCAAACGCTTAATCAGAATGGCCTAGGGAAAAAATACTCATACCGATGTAATCGGGCGAGTTTCTGCTTTCAGATGCAAAAAGGAATTTCTCTAGTTCGTCAATCCGTTCGCGAGATATGGGCGTTTGAAATTAAGGAATGGTTGAGAAACCATCAAAATTTTCGCAAGTCTGATACTCGAAACCAATAACCACAATGGCCTAGGGGAAAAATACACATACCGTTGTAATCGGGAGAGTTTCTACTATCAGATACAACAGAAATTTTACGGATTCGTCAATTCCGTTCGCGAGATATGGGAGTTTGAAGTTAAGGAATGGTTGATAAACCATCAAAATTTTCGCAAGTCTGATACCCGAAACCAATAACTACAATGGCCTAGGGGAAAAATACACATACCGTTGTAATCGGGCGAGTTTCTACTTTCAGATGCAACAGGAATTTCTCGATTTCCTCAATCCGTTCGCGAGATATAGGAGTTTGAAGTGAAGGAATGTTTGAGAAACCATCAAAATTTTCGCAAGTCTTATACTCGAAACCAATAACTGGAATGGCCTAGGGGAAAAGTACACATACCGTTGTAATGGGGCGCGTTTCTACTTTCAGATGCAACAGGAATTTCTCGAGTTCGTCAGTCCGTTCGCGAGATATAGGAGTTTGAAGTGAAGGAATGGTTGAGAAACCATCAAAATTTTCGCATGTCTGATACTCGAAACCAATAACTACAATGGCCTAGGGGAAAAATTATCCTTTGTAATCGGGCGAGTTTCTGCTTCCAGATGCAACAGGAATTTTTGGGTTTGGTCAATCCGTTTGCGAGATATGGGAGTTTGAAGCTAAGAACTGGTTGAGAAGACAACAAATTTCTCGCACTTCTGCTGCTCCAAACGCGCTACATGAACGGCCTAGGGAAAAAATACACATACCGTTGTAATCGGGAGAGTTCCTACTTTCAGACGAAATAGGAATCTTTGGGTTTGGTGAATCCTTGCGCGATGTATGGGAGTTTGAAGCTAAGGAACAGTTGAGAAGGCATCAAATTTTGCGCATTTCTGCTGCTCCAAACGCCTAACCAGAATGGCCTAGGGAAAAAATACACTTACCGTTGTAATCGGGCGAGTTTCTACTTTCAGATGCAATAGGAATTTTTGGGTTTGGTCAATCCGTTCGCGAGATATGGGAGTTTGAATCTAAGAAACGGTTGAGTAGGCAACAAATTTGTCGCACTTCTGCTGCTCCAAACGCTTAACCAGAATGGCCTAGGGAGAAAATACTTATATCGTTGTAATCGCGCGAGTGTCTACTTTCAGATGCAATAGGAATTTTTGGGTTTGGTCTATCCGTTCGCGAGATATGGGAGTTTGAAGCTAAGAAATGGTTGAGAAGACAACAAATTTTTCGCAATTCTGCTGCTCCAAACGCTTAACCAGAATGGCCTAGGGAAAAAATACACATACCGTTGTAATCGGGCGAGCTTCTACTTTCAACCGCAGCAGAAATTTTTGGGTTTGGTCAAACCGTTCGCGAGATATGGGAGTTTGAAGCTAATAAACGGTTGAGAAGACAACAAATTTTTCGCACTTCTCCTGCTCCAAACGCTTAACCATAATGGCCGTTTCTCCGTTTCTCGGTTTCTCCGCTTCTCCGTCTCTCCGTTTCTCCGTTTCTCCGTTTCTCCGTTTCTCGGTTTCGCTGTTTCTCCGTTTCTCCGTTTCTCCGTTTCTCGGTTTTTCCGTTTCTCCGCTTTTCCGTTTCACAGTTTTTTGTTCGTTTCTCCATTTATTTCTCCGATTCTCCGTTTCTTTCTTCGTTTCTCCGTTTCTTTCTTTGTTTCTTCGTTTCTTTCTTCGTTTCTCCATTTATTTTTCCGTGTCTTCGTTTCTTTGTTCGTTTCTCCGTTTCTTTGTTCGTTTCTCCGTTTCTTTGTTGGTTTCTCCGTTTATTTCTTCGTTTCTCCATTTATTTCTCCGATTCTCCGTTTCTTTCTTCGTTTCTCCGTTTATTTGTTCGTTTCTCCATTTACTTCTCCGTTTGTCCGTTTCTTTCTTCATTTCTCCGTTTCTTTCTTCGTTTCTTCGTTTCTTTCTTCGTTTCTCCATTTATTTCTCCGTGTCTTCGTTTCTCCGTTTCTTTGTTCGTTTCTCCGTTTCTTTGTTCGTTTCTCCGTTTCTTTGTTTGTTTCTCCGTTATTTGGTCGTTACACCGTTTCTTTGTTCGTTTCTCCGTTTCTTTGTTCGATTCTCCGTTTCTTTGTTCGTTTCTATATTTCTTTGTTCGTTTCTCCGTTTCTTTGTTCGTTTCCCCGTTTCTTTGTTCGTTTCTCCGTTTCTTTCTCCGTTTCTCCGTTTCTTTCTTCGTTTGTCCGTTTCTTTGTTCGCTTTTCTATTTGTTTCTTCGTTTCTCCATTTATTTCTCTGTTTCTCCGTTTCTTTGCTCGATTCTCCCTTTCTCTGTTCGTTTCTCCGCTCCTTTCTTCATTTCTCCGTTTCTTTCTTTGTTTCTCCGTTGCTTTGTTCGTTTCTCCGTTTATTTCATCATTTCTCCATTTATTTCTCCGATTCTCCGTTTCTTTCTTCGTTTCTCCGTTTATTTGTTCGTTTCTCCATTTACTTCTCCGTTTCTCCGTTTCCTTGTCCGCTTCTCCGTTTCTCCGTTTCTTTGTTCGTTTCTCCGTTCCTTTCTTCGTTTCTCCGTTTATTTCTTCGTTTGTCCATTTACTTCTCCGTTTCTCCGTTTCTTTCTTCGTTTCTCTGTTTCTTTGTTCGTTTTTCCGTTTTTTGGTCGTTTCTCCGTTTCTTTGTTCGTTTCTCCGTTTCATTCTTCGTTTCTCCCTTTATTTCTTCATTTCTGCATTTATTTCTCCGATTCCCCGGTTCTTTCTTCGTTTCTCCGATTATTTGTTCGTTTCTCCATTTATTTCTCCGTTTCTCCGTTTCTTTGTCCGTTTCTCCGTTTCTCCGTTTCTTTCTTCGTTTCTCCGTTTCTTTCTTCGTTTCTTCGTTTCTTTCTTCGTTTCCCGTTTCTTTGTTCGTTTCTCCGTTTCTTTGTTCGTTTCTCCGTTTCTTTCTTTGATTCTCCGTTTCTTTCTTCGTTTCTTCGTTTCTTTCTTCGTTTCTCCGTTTCTTTCTTCGTTTCTCCGTTTCTTTCTTCGTTTCTCCGTTTCTTCCTTCGTTTCTTCGTTTCTCCGTTTCTCCTTTTCTCCGTTTCTCCGTTTCTTCGTTTCTATTAAATGATTATAATATTTATAATTTCTATTATAAATCATTTGATCTATATTTAAATTAGACACTAATACTCTAAATACATATTTAATATATTTTTTATTCTCTTTAGCCTCCAGAAGAATTTTATTTATACTATTTACTGTATATAATAATTTACACAGAATCGGAAATAAATCTAATTATTTATTTATAATAATTATTTTTTATTCACTTATTTTAAAAATTGGGATGTACTCTTTAAATGTTCGATTCATTTCTTTAATTTATTCATTAAATTGAATTAATCTATTCTTTATAATAACTTTAATAAAATTAATCCCTATAATTATTATAGAACTCATATTAAAATTTAATAATGAAATTTATTTTATTTGCCTAATTAATGTAATTATTGCCCCTATCATTTGCTTAAATAAAAAATCAATCAAAATAATTATAGGATATTCATCTATTATTCAAACATCTATTATAGTTATTTTATGAATAATTAACAAAAATACATTTTTAACATATTTCATTTTATATTCAATAATTTCTTCAATTTTAGTTTTTATATTTAAAACAATAAAGATTTTCTTCCTTATTTCTTCCTTATTTAATATATTAACCTCTAATAAAAGAAAAATGATTTTATACTCAATAATTATTATGTACCCAAATGTCCCACCTATAGCACTCTTTATACTGAAATGAATCGTCCTAGAAACATTAATAAATTCAAGAATAAAATTTATACTTTTAATAAATGTATATCTTTTTAGAAGATTAATTACATCATGAAATTATTTAAAAATATCCTTCTTATATTTTTTCCCTTCAATTAAATAAAAAATATATAACAAAATTAACCTTAATTTTCTAAACTATTATCTATTTATAACTTTTTTAATATTTATATTTACATTTATGATATACTGGTTATATTAATTTTTAACATAATTAATATATGTATTCAACAAATCACAAAAATATTGGGATATTATTTTTCATATCAGCTATATGATCTGGTATAGTTGGTTCTTCTTTAAGGATACTAATCCGAATAGAATTAAATAGGCCAGGAACTTGAATTAATAACGACCAAATTTATAACTCAATTGTAACATCACATGCTTTTGTAATAATTTTTTTTATAGTTTTACCATTTATAATCGGACGATTCGGAAACTGAATAATTCCCTTAATAATTGGATTCCCTGATACAGCATTTCCCCGAATAAATAATATAAGATTGTGATTAATCCCGCCTTCATTATTACTTTTAATTCTTACAACACTATTATTCCCAGGCTCGGGAACTGGATGAACAATCTACCCTCCTTTATCATCAAACCTTTTTCACCCATCTTTATCTATAGACTTAACAATTTTTTCTTTGCTTATTGCAGGTATCCCTTCAATTATAGGATCAATTAATTTTATTGTTACAATTCTTAAAATAAAAAATAATGCTTTAAAATTCGATCAAATATCCTTATTTGCTTGGTCAGTGTTAATTACTACAATTTTACTTCTTCTCTCACTACCTGTATTAGCCGGAGCTATTACTATGTTATTAACAGTCCGAAATTTAAATACTTCCTTCTTTGATCCTACTGGGGGAGGGGACCCAATTTTATTTCAACATTTATTTTGATTTTTTGAGCATCCTGAAGTCTATATTTTAATTTTACCCGGGTTTGCATTAATCTCCCATATCATTTTCAATGAAAGAGGGAAAAAGGAAACTTTTGGGAACCTAGGGATAGTTTATGCAATACTCGAAATTGGATTTCTAGGATTTATTGTGTGAGCACATCACATATTCACAGTAGGCTTAGATGTAGACACACGAGCTTATTTCACTTCGGCAACTATAATCATTGCAATTCCCACAGGAATCAAAGTATTTAGATGACTAGCTACGTACTACGGGTCAAAACTTATTATTAATCCTTCTATTATTTGATAATTTGGCTTTATTTTTTTATTTACAATAGGAGCATTAACAGGAATTATATTATCAAACTCATCTATTGATATTATACTACATGATACATAATATGTTGTCTCTCATTTCCACTATGTACTGTCAATAGGAGCAGTATTTTCTATTATTGCTTCATTAATTCATTGATTCCCTTTATTCACAGGATTTACCCTAAATCAATTTTATCTTAAAACTCAATTTTATATAATATTTATTGGGGTAAATATAACTTTTTTCCTTCAGCATTTTTTAGGAATGATAGGAATACCTCGACGTTATTCAGATTACCCGGATTCCTACTACTGTGAAAATTTATTATCATCTATTGGCTCAATAATTTCATTCAAAAGAATAAATTTACTCTTGTTTATTATATTGGAGAGATTTATAACTAAACGTCTAGCTATATTTAAATTTAATCAATCATCACTAGAATGACCCCAAAACTTTTCCCCAAAAGACCACTCATTCCTCTCTATTCCTCTAATTATTAAAAACAAATCTTAATATGGCAGATTAGTGCATGAATTTAAGATTCATTTATAAAATTTAATATTTTTATTAAAAATGTCCCATTGAAAAATAATTAATTTCCAAGACCCCAATTCGCCATATGCCGATAATTTAAATCTTTTTCACAACTTCACAATAATTATAATAATTATAATCTCTTCCTTAACTCTAATAATTATATTAGATATTTTTACTAATAAATTTATCAATCGATTTTTACTTAAAAATCATCATATTGAAATTTTATGAACTTTACTCCCAATAATAATTTTAGGAGTAATTGCACTTCCTTCTTTAAAAACCCTATATTTTATTGATGAACTATGAATACCCGTATACTTAACAATCAAATCAATTGGGCACCAATGATATTGATCCTATGAATACCCAGAATTTAATCATTTAAATTTTGACTCCTATATAGATAAAGATTTAAATAATATTTACATTTTTCGTCTCCTAGAAAAATGTTGTGAATATTAACAACATCAAACGACGTAATTCACTCTTGAACTGTTCCGTCTTTAGGCTTAAAAATAGACTCAGTACCAGGGCGAATTAACCAAATAAATTTAATTACTAATCGACCTGGAGTATTTTTCGGACAATGTTCTGAAATCTGCGGAGCTAATCACAGATTTATGCCAATTGTTGTGGAAAGAACTAATTATTCAAACTTTATTCATTGAATTAACAACCAAAATTAAATTTTAACCTACTCATATAATATTTAATTAAATCAAATCATTAGATGTCTGACAAAAGAATTGATTTTTTAATTCAAATTATAGTAATAAATTACTTCACTTTTTATTTTAAAACTTTAAGAATCATCTCTTTACTTCGAAGCTTGATCAAAATTAATTTCTATAAGTTCTTAATCATTTGTAATGCATCAATAAGATGAATAATGTTCGATTAATATTGGGAACATGCATGAATGTTAGTAAAACTCGCGGAAATGAATAAACATTCACCGAAACTATTCGCCTTCGCAGATTTTGCAATATCTTGACGTTTATTTATCATAATTATTAACAATTGTCGTTGTACCATAGTTTAAATAATTATTAACAATGCCCTAGTATAAATAAAGGCTTAAAATATCATTTCATCGAAATATTCATTGCTCGCGATGGAATTTTTCGTTGAGATCAAACTGACATTCTCAAGGCTACACGTATCGATGATCGATTCACAAGCGTTCATCGCTATGATTGTTGTATCTAGAAAAACGATTAATTGAATTTCAGCGCTTTTAAATAAAAAATGCAACTACTACGCGTATTGTGTAAATTATAAAAATTAAGCAAATGTTAAATTAGTGTATTTAATAAACAATTGTTACTTTCCCTGCTATAAAACTTTACGAAACACGTTTTACTTTGAATCTCGATCCAAATTAATTTCTATGAGGTACTTAATCATTTTCAATGCATAAATAGGATGCACATTGTTCGATTAATATTGGGAACATACATAAATGTTAGTAACAATGGCGGAAATGAACAAACATTCACCGAAACCGTTAGCCTTCGCAGATTTCGCAATATCTTGACGTTTATTTATCATAATTATTAACAACCGCCGTTGGACCGTAGATTAAACAATTTTTCACAATGTTCCGGTATAAATAATGGCTATAAAGCCATCAATTTCTTGAAGTATTTGGTTAGATCGAACAAATACAATCGAAGAAACCGTGCGATAAAATAAAAGAATATTTCTCTACATATCGGAATTATAGTTTGTATGTATGCAAATATATTCTGAACCCGCAATTACAAATCCCTGTAACGTGGTAATTACATGGGTTGCCATCTAGTGGAGAAAGGGTTAAACTACACTTAAGGAATGAAAACACCTGGCGGAGAAACGCCCAAGTTTGTCGAGGAATTGTTCTAATTTCCACAAATAGATGGCGCGACAAGTACAATTTACCGACATTAGAGATAAGTATTATATTACCATTTGTATGATATTCCCTACCGTACGATAAAATAAATAAATACTTTTGTACAAACTTTTGTATGTTTCATCTTTCGAATAAATGTAAAATTAAACCTTCCACGGTAAATTTTATTCTTGAATTTATTAATGTTTCTAGGACGATTTATTTCAGTATGAAGAGTGCTATAGGTGGCAAATTTGTGTACATAATAATTATTGAGTATAAAATAATTTTTCTTTAATTAGAGGTTAATATATTAAATAAGGAAGAAGAGTTAATCTTTATTATTTTAAATACAAAAATTAAAATTAAAGACATTATTTAATACAAAATGAAATATGTTAAAAATGTATTTTTGTTAATTATTAATAAAATAACTATAATAGATGTTTGTATAACAGATGAATATCCTATAATTATTATGATTGACTTTTTTGTTTAAGCAAATGATAGGGGCAATAATTACATTAATTAAGCAAATAAAATAAATCTCATTATTAAATTTTAATATGAGTTCTATAATAATTATAGGGATTAATCTTATTAAAGTTATTATAAAGAATAGATTAATTCAATTTATTGAATAAATTAAAGAAATGAATCGAACATTTAAGGAGTACATCCCAATTTTTAAGATAAGTGAAAAAAAAATAATTATTATAAATAAATAATTAGATTTATTTCCGATTCTGTGTAAATTATTATATACAGTAAATAGTAAAAATAAAATTCTTCTGGAGGCTAAAGAGATTAAAAAATATATTAAATATGTATTTAGAGTATTAGTGTCTAATTTAACTATAGGTCAAATGATTTATAATAGAAATTATAAATATTATAATCATTTAATCGAAACGGAGAAACGGAGAAACGGAGAAACGGAGAAACGAACAAACGAAGGAAGAAACGGAGAAACGAAGAAAGAAACGGAGAAACGAAGAAAGAAACGGAGAAACGAAGAAAGAAACAGAGAAACGAAGAAATAAATGGAGAAACGAAGAAATAAACGGAGAAACGAAGAAAGAAACGGAGAAACGAAGAAAGAAACGGAGAAACGAAGAAATAAACGGAGAAACGAACAAAGAAACGGAGAAACGATGAAAGAAGCGGAGAAACGAACAAAGAAACGAAGAAACGAGCAAAGAAACGGAGAAACGAACAAAGAAACGGAGAAACAAACAAAGAAACGGGAAACGAAGAAAGAAACGGAGAAACGAAGAATGAAATGGAGAAACGAAGAAAGAAACGGAGAAACGGAGAAACCAACAAAGAAACGAAGAAACGGAGAAACGAACAAAGAAACGGAGAAACGAAGAAAGAAACGGAGAAACGAAGAAATAATTGGAGAAACGAAGAAATAGTCGGAGAAACGAACAAAGAAACGGAGAAACGAACACAGAAACGGAGAAACCAACAAAGAAACGAAGACACGGAGAAATAAATGGAGAAACGAAGAAAGAAACGAAGAAACGAAGAAAGAAACGGAGAAACGAAGAAAGAAACGGAGAATCGGAGAAATAAATGGAGAAACGAACAAAAAACGGTGAAACGGAGAAACGGAGAAACGGAAAAACCGAGAAACGGAGAAAGGGAGAAACGGAGAAACAGAGAAACAGAGAAACCGAGAAACGGAGAAACGGAGAAACGGAGAAACGGAGAAACGGAGAGACGGAGAAACGGAGAAACCGAGAAACGGAAAAACGGCCATTCTGGTTAAGCGTTTGGAGCAGCAGAAGTGCGAAAAATTTGTTGCCTACTCAACCATTTCTTAGCTTCAAACTCCCATATCTCGCGAACGGATTGGCCAAACCCAAAAATTCCTATTGCGTCTGAAAGTAGAAGCTCGCCCGATTACAAAGGTATGTCTATTTTTCCCTGGGCCATTCTGGTTAAGCGTTTGGAGCAGCAGAAGTGCGAACAATTTATTGCCTTCTCAACCATTTCTTAGCTTCAAACTCCCATACCTCGCGAACGGTTTGACCAAATCCAAAAATTTCTGCTGCGTCTGAAAGTGGAAACTCGCCCGATTACAACGGTATGAGTATCTTTTCCCTAGGCCATTCTGGTTAAGTATTTGGAGCAGCAGAAATGGGCAAAATTTGTTGCCTACTCAACCATTTCTTAGCTTCAAACTCCCATATCTCGCGAACGGTTTGACCAAACCCAAAAATTCCTGCTGCGTCTGAAAGTAGACACTAGCCCGATTACAACGGTATGTGTATTTTTTCCCTAGGCCATTTTGGTTAAGCGTTTGGAGCAGCAGAATTGCGAAAAATTTGTTGCCTTCTCAAACATTTCTTAGATTCAAACTCCCATATCTCGCGAACGGATTGACGAAACCCAAAAATTCCTGTTGCGTGTGAAAGAAGAAACACTCCCGATTACAACGGTATGTGTATTTTTTCCCTAGGCCATCCTGGTTAAGCGTTTGCAGCAGCAGAAGTGCGAAAAATTTGTTGCCTTCTCAACCATTTCTTAGCTTCAAACTTCCATATCTCGCGAACGGATTGACCAAACCCAAAAATTCCTGCTGCGTCTGAAAGTAGAAACTCGCTCGATTGCAACAGAATGTGTATTCTTTCCCTAGGCCATTCTGGTTAAGTATTTGGAGCAGCAGAAATGCGCAAAATTTGTTGCCTACTCAACCATTTCTTAGCTTCAAACTCCCATATCTCGCGAACGGATTGACCAAACCCAAAAATTCCTATTGCGTCTGAAAGTAGAAGCTCGCCCGATTACAAAGGTATGTCTATTTTTCCCTGGGCCATTCTGGTTAAGCGTTTGGAGCAGCAGAAGTGCGAACAATTTATTGCCTTCTCAACCATTTCTTAGCTTCATACTCCCATACCTCGCGAACGGTTTGACCAAATCCAAAAATTTCTGCTGCGTCTGAAAGTAGAAACTCGCCCGATTACAACGGTATGAGTATCTTTTCCCTGGGCCATTCTGGTTAAGTATTTGGAGCAGCAGAAATGGGCAAAATTTGTTGCCTACTCAACCATTTCTTAGCTTCAAACTCCCATATCTCGCGAACGGATTGAACAAACCCAAAAATTCCTGTTGCGTGTGAAAGAAGAAACTCTCCCGATTACAACGGTATGTGTATTTTTTCCATGGCCATTCTGGTTAAGCGTTTGGAGCAGCAGAAGTGCGCAAAATTTGTTGCCTGCTCAACCATTTCTTAGCTTCAAACTCCCATATCTCGCGAACGGATTGACCAAACCCAAAAATTCCTGCTGCGTCTGAAAGTAGAAACTCGCTCGATTGCAACAGAATGTGTATTCTTTCCCTAGGCCATTCTGGTTAAGTATTTGGAGCAGCAGAAATGCGCAAAATTTGTTGCCTACTCAACCATTTCTTAGATTCAAACTCCCATATCTCGCGAACGGATTGACGAAACCCAAAACTTCCTGTTGCGTGTGAAAGAAGAAACACTCCCGATTACAACGGTATGTGTATTTTTTCCCTAGGCCATCCTGGTTAAGCGTTTGCAGCAGCAGAAGTGCGAAAAATTTGTTGCCTTCTCAACCATTTCTTAGCTTCAAACTTCCATATCTCGCGAACGGATTGACCAAACCCAAAAATTCCTGCTGCGTCTGAAAGTAGAAACTCGCTCGATTGCAACAGAATGTGTATTCTTTCCCTAGGCCACTCTGGTTAAGTATTTGGAGCAGCAGAAATGCGCAAAATTTGTTGCCTACTCAACCATTTCTTAGCTTCAAACTCCCATATCTCGCGAACGGATTGACCAAACCCAAAAATTCCTATTGCGCCTGAAAGTAGAAGCTCGCGCGATTACAAAGGTATGTCTATTTTTCCCTGGGCCATTCTGGTTAAGCGTTTGGAGCAGCAGAAGTGCGAACAATTTATTGCCTTCTCAACCATTTCTTAGCTTCAAACTCCCATATCTCCCGAACCGATTGACCAAACCCAAAAATTCCTGTTGCATCTGAAAGTAGAAACTCGCCCGATTAGAACGGTATGTGTATTTTTGCCCAAGGCCATTGTAGTTATTGGTTTCGGGTATCAGATTTGCGAAAATTTTGATGGTTTCCCAACCGTTCCTTCACTTCAAACTCCCATATCTCGCGAACGGATTGAGGAAATCGAGAAATTCCTGCTGCATCTGAGAGTAGAGACTCGCCCGATTACAACGGTATGGGTATTTCTCCCCTAGGCCATTTTAGTTACTGGTTTCGGGTATCAGACATGCGAATATTTTGATGGTTTCTCAACCATTCCTTAAATTCAAACTCCCATATCTCGCGAACGGATTGAGGAAATCGAGAAATTCCTGCTGCATTTGAAAGTAGAAACTCGCCCGATTACAACGGTATGTGTGTTTCTCCCCTAGGCCATTGTAGTTACCGGTTTCGGGTATCAGACATGCGAAAATTTTGATGGTTTCTCAACCATTCCTTAACTTCAAACTCCCATATCTCGCGAACGGATTGAGGAAATCGAGAAATTCCTATTGCATTTGAAAGTAGAAACTCGCCCGATTACAACGGTATGTGTATTTCCCCCCTAGGCCATTGTAGTTATTGGTTTCGAGTGTCAGACTTGCGAAAATTTTGATGGTTCCTCACCCATTCCTTAACTTCAAACTCCCATATCTCGCGAACGGACTGACGAACTCGAGAAATTCCTTTTGCGTCTGAAAGTAGAAACTCTCCCGATTACAACGGTGTATGTATTTTTCCCCTAGGCCATTGTAGTTATTGGTTTCCAGTATCAGACATGTGAAAATTTTGACGGTTTGTCAACCATTCCTTAACTTCAAACTCCTATATCTCGCGAACGGATTGAGGAAATCGAGAAATTCCTGTTGCATTTGAAAGTAGAAACTCGCCCGATTACAACGGTATGTGTATTTCCCCCCTAGGCCATTGTAGTTATTGGTTTCGAGTGTCAGACTTGCGAAAATTTTGATGGTTTCTCAACCATTCCTTCAATTCAAACTCCCATATCTCGCGAGCGGATTAATGAATCCCAAAAATTTCTGTTGCATCTGAAAGTAGAAACTCGCCCGATCACAACGGTATGTATATTTTTCCCCTAGGACATTGTAGTTATTGGTTTCGGGTATCAGACTTGCGAAAATTTTGTTGGTTTCTCAACCATTCCATAATTTCAAACTCCCATATCTCGCGAACGGAATGAGGAACTCGAGAAATTCCTGTTGCATCTGAAAGCAGAAACTCCCCCGATTACAACGGTATGTGTACTTTTACCCTAGGCCATTCTAGTTATTCGTTTCAAGCATCAGAATTGCGAAAATTTGTATGGTTCCTCAATCATTGCTTAAATCCAAACTCCCATATCTTGCGAGCGGATTAATGAATGCGAAATATTCCTGTTGCATCTGAAAGTAGAAACTCGCCCGATCACAACGGTATGTGTATTTTTCCCCTAGGCCATTGTAGTTATTGGTTTCGGGTATCAGACTTGCGAAAATTTTGATGGTTTCTCAACCATTCCATAACTTCAAGCTCCCATATCTCGCGAACGGATTGACGAATCCGAAAAATTTCTGTTGCATCTGAAAGTAGAAGCTCACCCGATTACAACGGTATGTGTATTTTTCCCCTAGGCCATTGTAGTTATTGGTTTCGAGCATCAGACTTGCGAATATTTTGATGGTTTCTCAACCAGTCCTTCACTTCAAACTCCCACATCTCGCGAACGGAATGAGGAACTCGAGAAATTCCTGTTGCATCTGAAAGCAGAATCTCCCCCTATTACAACGGTATGTGTACTTTTACCCTAGGCCATTCTAGTTATTCGTTTCAAGCATCAGAATTGCGAAAACCTGTATGGTTCCTCAAACATTGCTTCAATCCAAACTCCCATATCTCGCGAGCGGATTAATGAATCCGAAAAATTCCTGTTGCATCTGAAAGTAGAAACTCGCCCGATCACAACGGTATGTATATTTTTCCAATAGGACACTGTAGTTATTGGTTTCGGGTATCAGACTTGCGAAAATTTTGATGGTTTCGAAACCATTCCTTCAGTTCAAACACCTATATCTCGCGAACGGATTGAGGAAATCGAGAAATTCCTGTTGCATCTGAAAGTAGAAACTCGCCCGATTACGACGGTATGTGTATTTCTCCCCTAGGCCATTGTATTTATTGGATTCGAGTATCAGACTTGCGAAATTTTGATGGTTTCTCAACCAGTCCTTCACTTCAAACTCCCACATCTCGCGAACGGAATGAGGAACTCGAGAAATTCCTGTTGCATCTGAAAGCAGAATCTCCCCCGATTACAACGGTATGTGTACTTTTGCCCTAGGCCATTCTAGTTATTCGTTTCAAGCATCAGAATTGCGAAAATTTGTATGGTTCCGCAAACATTTCTTAAATCCAAACTCCCATATCTCGCGAGCGGATTAATGAATCTGAAAAATTCCTGTTGCATCTGATAGTAGAAACTCGCCCGATCACAACGGTATGTGTATTTTTCCCCTAGGTCATTGTAGTTATTGGTTTCGGTTATCAGACTTGCGAAAATTTTGATGGTTTCTCAACCATTCCTTAACTTCAAACTCTCATATCTCGCGAACGGATTGAGGAAATCGAGAAATTCCTGCTGCATCTGAAAGTAGAAACTCGCCCGATTACAACGGTATGTGTACTTTTGCCCTAGGCCAATGTTGTTATTGGTTTCGAGTATGCGACTTGTGAAAATTTTGATGGTTTCTCACCCATTCCTTAACTTCAAACTCCCATATCTCGCGAACGGACTGACGAACTCGAGAAATTCCTTTTGCGTCTGAAAGTAGAAACTCTCCCGATTACAACGGTGTATGTATTTTTCCCCTAGGCCATTGTAGTTATTGGTTTCCAGTATCAGACATGTGAAAATTTTGACGGTTTCTCAACCATTCCTTAACTTCAAACTCCTATATCTCGCGAACGGATTGAGGAAATCGAGAAATTCCTGTTGCATTTGAAAGTAGAAACTCGCCCGATTACAACGGTATGTGTATTTCCCCCCTAGGCCATTGTAGTTATTGGTTTCGAGTGTCAGACTTGCGAAAATTTTGATGGTTTCTCAACCATTCCTTCACTTCAAACTCCCATATCTCGCAAACGGATTGACGAATCCGAAAAATTTCTGTTGCATCTGAAAGTAGAAACTGTCCCGATTACAACAGTATGTGCATTTTTCCCCTAGGCCATTGTTGTTATTGGTTTCGAGTATCAGTCTTGCGAAAATTTTGATGGTTTCGAAACCATTCCTTCACTTCAAACTCCCATATCTCGCGAACGGATTGAGCAAATCGAGAAATTCCTGCTGCATCTGAAAGTAGAGGCTCGCCCGATTACAACGGTATGGGTATTTCTCCCCTAGGCCATTTTAGTTACTGGTTTCGGGTATCAGACATGCGAAAATTTTTATGGTTTCTCAACCATTCCTTAACTTCAAACTCCCATATCTCGCGAGCGGATTAATGAATGCGAAATATTCCTGTTGCATCTGAAAGTAGAAACTCGCCCGATCACAACGGTATGTGTATTTTTCCCCTAGGCCATTGGAGTTATTGGTTTCGGGTATCAGACTTGCGAAAATTTTGATGGTTTCTCAACCATTCCTTAACTTCAAACTCCCATATCTCGCGAACGGATTGAGGAAATCGAGAAATTCCTGCTGCATCTGAAAGTAGAAACTCGCCCGATTACAACGGTATGTGTACTTTTGCCCTAGGCCATTCTAGTTAGTCGTTTCAAGCATCAGAATTGCGAAAATTTGTATGGTTCCTCAAACATTTCTTAAATCCAAACTCCCATATCTCGCGAGCGGATTAATGAATCCGAAAAATTCCTGTTGCATCTGATAGTAGAAACTCGCCCGATCACAACGATATTGGTATTTTTCCCCTAGGCCATTGTAGTTATTGGTTTCGGGTATCAGACTTGCGAAAATTTTAATGGTGTCTCAACCATTCCATAACTTCTAGCTCCCATATCTCGCGAACGGATTGACGAATCCGAAAAATTTCTGTTGCATCTGAAAGTAGAAGCTCACCCGATTACAACGGTATGTGTATTTTTCCCCTAGGCCATTCTAGTTATTCGTTTCAAGCATCAGAATTGCGAAAACCTGTATGGTTCCTCAAACATTGCTTAAATCCAAACTCCCATATCTCGCGAGCGGATTAATGAAACCGAAAAATTCCTGTTGCATCTGAAAGTAGAAACTCGCCCGATCACAACGGTATGTATATTTTTCCCATAGGACACTGTAGTTATTGGTTTCGGGTATCAGACTTGCGAAAATTTTGATGGTTTCGAAACCATTCCTTCACTTCAAACTCCTATATCTCGCGAACGGATTGAGGAAATCGAGAAATTCCTGTTGCATCTGAAAGTAGGAACTCGCCCGATTACGACGGTATGTGTATTTCTCCCCTAGGCCATTGTATTTATTGGTTTCGAGTATCAGACTTGCGAAATTTTGATGGTTTCTCAACCATTCTTTAACTTCAAAGTCCCAAATCTCGCGAACGGATTGACGAATTCGAAAAATTTCTGTTGCATCTGAAAGTAGAAACTCTATCTATTAAAACGGTATGTGTATTTCTCCCCTAGGCCATTGTAGTTAATGTTTTCGTGTATCAGAATTGCGAAAATTTTGACGGTTTCTCAACCATTCCTTAACTTCAAACTCCCATATCTCGCGAACGGATTGACGAACTCGAGAAATTCCTGTTGCATCTGAAAACAGAAACTCGCCCGATTACAACGGTATGTTTATTTTTGCCCTAGGCCATAGGAGTTATTGGTTTCGAGTATCAGACTTGCGAAAATATTGATGGTTTCTCAACCATTCCTTCACTTCAAACTCCTATATCTCGCGAACGGATTGAGGAAATCGAGAAATTCCTGCTGCATCTGAAAGTAGAAACTCGCCCGATTACAACGGTATGTGTATTTTTCCCCTAGGCCATTGTAGTTATTGGTTTCGAGTATCAGACTTGCGAAAATTTTGATGGTTTCTCAACCATTCCTTAACTTCAAACTCCCATATCTCGCAAACGGATTGACGAACTCGAGAAATTCCTGTTGGATCTGAAAGTAGAAACTCGCCCGATTACAACGGTATGTGTATTTTTCCCCTAGGCCATTGTAGTTACTGGTTTCGAGTATCAGACTTGCGAAAATATTGATGGGTTCTCAACCATTCCTTCACTTCAAACTCCTATATCTCGCGAAAGGATTGAGGAAATCGAGAAATTCCTGTTGCATCTGAAAGAAGAAACTCGCCCGATTACAACGGTATGTGTATTTTTCCCCTAGGCCATTGTAGTTATTGGTTTCGAGTATCAGACTTGCGAAATTTTGATGGTTTCTCAACCATTCCTTAACCTTCAACTCCCATATCTCGCGAACGGATTGAGGAAATCGAGAAATTCCTGTTGCATCTGAAAGAAGAAACTCGCCCGATTACAACGGTATGTTTATTTTTGCCCTAGGCCATTGCAGTTACTGGTTTCGAGTATCAGACTTGCGAAAATATTGATTGGTTCTCAACCATTCCTTCACTTCAAACTCCTATATCTCGCGAACAGATTGAAGAAATCGAGAAATTCCTGTTGCATCTGAAAACAGAAACACGCCCGATTACAAAGGTTGTGTATTTTTGTCCTAGGCCATAGTAGTTATTGGTTTCGAGTATCAGACTTGCGAAAACATTGATGGTTTCTCAACCATTCCTTCACTTCAAACTCCTATATCTCGCGAACGGATTGAGGAAATCGAGAAATTCCTGTTGCATCTGAAAGAAGAAACTCGCCCGATTACAACGGTATGTTTATTTTTTCCCTAGGCTAATGTAGTTATTGATTTCGAGTATCAGAATTGCGAACATTTTGATGGTTTCTCAACCAGTCCTTCACTTCAAACTCCTATATCTCGCGAACGGATTGAGGAAATCGAGAAATTCCTGTTGCATCTGAAAGAAGAAACTCGCCCGATTACAACGGTATGTTTATTTTTTCCCTAGGCTAATGTAGTTATTGATTTCGAGTATCAGAATTGCGAACATTTTGATGGTTTCACAACCAGTCCTTAACTTCAAACTACCATATCTCGCAAACGGATTACGAACTCGAGAAATTCCTGTTGCATCTGAAAACAGAAACTCGCCCGATTACAACGGTATGTGTATTTTTGCCCTAGGCCGTAGTAGTTATTGGTTTCGAGTATCAGACCTGCGAAAATTTTGATGGTTTCTCTACCATTCCTTCACTTCAAACTCCTATATCTCGCGAACGGATTGAGGAAATCGAGAGATTCCTGTTGCATCTGAAGGAAGAAACTCGCCCGATTACAACGGTATGAGTACTTTCCGCTAGGCCATTGTAGTTACTGGTTTCGAGTATCAGACTTGCGAAAATATTGATGGGTTCTCAAACATTCCTTCTCTTCAAACTCCTATATCTCGCGAAAGGATTGAGGAAATCGAGAAGTTCCTGTTGCATCTGAAAGAAGAAACTCGCCCGATTACAACGGTATGTGTATTTTTCCCCTAGGCCATTGTAGTTATTGGTTTCGAGTATCAGACTTGCGAAATTTTGATGGTTTCTCAACCATTCCTTAACCTTCAACTCCCATATCTCGCGAACGGATTGAGGAAATCGAGAAATTCCTGTTGCATCTGAAAGAAGAAACTCGCCCGATTACAACGGTATGTTTATTTTTGCCCTAGGCCATTGCAGTTACTGGTTTCGAGTATCAGACTTGCGAAAATATTGATTGGTTCTCAACCATTCCTTCACTTCAAACTCCTATATCTCGCGAACAGATTGAAGAAATCGAGAAATTCCTGTTGCATCTGAAAACAGAAATTCGCCCGATTACAAAGGTCTGTGTATTTTTGTCCTAGGCCATAGTAGTTATTGGTTTCGAGTATCAGACTTGCGAAAATTTTGATGGTTTCTCTACCATTCCTTCACTTCAAACTCCTATATCTCGCGAACGGATTGAGGAAATCGAGAAATTCCTGTTGCATCTGAAAGAAGAAACTCGCCTGATTACAACGGTATGATTATTTTTCCCCTAGGCCATTGCAGATACTGGTTTCGAGTATCAGACTTGCGAAAATATTGATGGGTTCTCAACCATTCCTTCACTTCAAACTCCTATATCTCGCGAACGGATTGAGGAAATCGAGAAATTCCTGCTGCATCTGAAAGTAGAAACGCGCCCGATTACAATGGTGTGTGAACTTTTCCCCTAGGCCATTCGAGTTATTGGTTTCGAGTATTAGACTTGAGAAAACTTTTATGGTTTCTCAACCATTCCTTCACTTCAAACTCCTATATCTCGCGAACGGATTGAGGACATCGAGAAATTCCTGTTGCATCTGAAAGAAGAAACTCGACCGATTACAACGGTATGTGTATTTTTGCCCTAGGCCGTAGTAGTTATTGGTTTCGAGTATCAGACCTGAGAAAATTTTGATGGTTTCTCTACCATTCCTTCACTTCAAACTCCTATATCTCGCGAACGGATTGAGGAAATCGAGAAATTCCTGTTGCATCTGAAAGAAGAAGCTCGCCCGATGGCAACGGTGTGTGAACTTTTCCCCTAGGCCATTCGAGTTATTGGTTTCGAGTATTAGACTTGAGAAAACTTTTATGGTTTCTCAACCATTCCTTCACTTCAAACTCCTATATCTCGCGAACGGATTGAGGACATCGAGAAATTCCTGTTGCATCTGAAAGAAGAAACTCGACCGATTACAACCGTATGTGTATTTTTCCCCTAGGCCATTGTAGTTACTGGTTTCGAGTATCAGACTTGCGAAATTATTAATGGTTTCTCAACCATTCCTTCACTTCAAACTCCTATATCTCGCGAACGGATTGAGGAAATCGAGAAATTCCTGCTGCATCTGAAAGTAAAAACGCGCCCGATTACAATGGTATGTGTATTTTTCCCCTACGCCATTGTAGTTATTGGTTTCGAGTATCAGACTTGCGAATATTTTGATGGTTTCTCAAACATTCCTTAACTTCAAACTCCCATATCTCGCAAACGGATTGACGAACTCGAGAAATTCCTGTTGCATCTGAAAACAGAAACTCGCCCGATTACAACGGTATGTGTGTTTTTGCCCTAGGCCGTAGTAGTTATTGGTTTCGAGTATCAGACCTGCGAAAATTTTGATGGTTTCTCTACCATTCCTTCACTTCAAACTCGTATATCTCGCGAACGGATTGAGGAAATCGAGAAATTCCTGTTGCATCTGAAAGTAGAAGCTCGCCCGATTGCAACGGTGTGTGAACTTTTCCCCTATGCCATTCGAGTTATTGGTTTCGAGTATTAGACTTGTGAAAATTTTTATGGTTTCTCAACCATTCCTTCAGTTCAAACTCCTATATCTCGCGAACGGATTGAGGAAATCGAGAAATTCCTGCTGCATCTGAAAGTAGAAACTCGCCCGATTACAACGGTATGTGTATTTTTTCCCTAGGCCAATGTAGTTATTGGTTTCGAGTATCAGAATTGCGAACATTTTGATGGTTTCTCAACCATTCCTTAATTTCAAACTACCATATCTCGCAAACGGATTGACGAACTCGAGAAATTCCTGTTGCATCTGAAAACAGAAACTCGCCCTTTTACAACGGTATGTGTATTTTTGCCCTAGGCCGTAGTAGTTATTGGTTTCGAGTATCAGACCTGCGAAAATTTTGATGGTTTCTCAACCATTCCTTCACTTGAAACAGCTATATCTCGCGAACGGATCGAGGAAATCGAGAAATTCCTGTTGCATCTGAAAGAAGAAACTCGCCCGACTACAACGGTATGTGTATTTTTCCCATAGGCCATTGCAGATACTGGTTTCGAGTATCAGACTTGCGAAAATATTGATGGGTTCTCAACCATTCCTTCACTTCAAACTCCTATATCTCGCGAACGGATTGAGGAAATCGAGAAATTCCTGTTGCATCTGAAAACAGAAACTCGCCCGTTTACAACGGTATGTTTATTTTTGCCCTAGGCCATAGTAGTTATTGGTTTCGAGTATCAGACTTGCGAAAATTTTGATGGATTCTCAACCATTCCTTAACTTCAAACTCCCATATCTCGCAAACGGATTGACGAACTCGAGAAATTCCTGTTGCATTTGAAAACAGAAACTCGCCCGATTACAACGGTATGTGTATTTTTGCCCTAGGCCATTCGAGTTACTGGTTTCGAGTATTAGACTTGAGAAAACTTTTATGGTTTCTCAACCATTCCTTCACTTCAAACTCCTATATCTTGCGGACGGATTGAGGACATCGAGAAATTCCTGTTGCATCTGAAAGTAGAAGCTCGCCCGATGGCAGCGGTGTGTGAACATTTCCCCTAGGCCATTCGAGTTATTGGTTTCGAGTATTAGACTTGAGAAAACTTTTATGGTTTCTCAACCATTCATTCACTTCAAACTCCTATATCTCGCGAACGGATTGAGGAAATCGAGAAATTCCTGTTGCATCTGAAAGAAGAAACTCGCCCGATTACAACGGTATGTGTATTTTTCACCTAGGCCATTGTATTTATTGGTTTCGAGTATCAGACTTGCGAAATTTTGATGGTTTCTCAACCATTCCTTAACCTTCAACTCCCATATCTCGCGAACGGATTGAGGAAATCGAGAAATTCCTGTTGCATCTGAAAGAAGAAACTCGCCCGATTACAACGGTATGATTATTTTTCCCCTAGGCCATTGCAGATACTGGTTTCGAGTATCAGACTTGCGAAAATATTGATGGGTTCTCAACCATTCCTTCACTTCAAACTCCTATATCTCGCGAACGGATTGAGGAAATCGAGAAATTCCTGTTGCATCTGAAAACAGAAACTCGCCCGATTACAACGGTATGTGTATTTTTGCCCTAGGCCGTAGTAGTTATTGGTTTCGAGTATCAGACTTGCGAAATTTTGATGATTTCTCAAACATTCCTTAACTTCAAACTCCCATATCTCGCAAACGGATTGACGAACTCGAGAAATTCCTGTTGCATCTGAAAGAAGAAACTCGCCCGATTACAACGGTATGATTATTTTTCCCCTAGGCCATTGCAGATACTGGTTTCGAGTATCAGACTTGCGAAAATATTGATGGGTTCTCAACCATTCCTTCACTTCAAACTCCCATATCTCGCAAACGGATTGACGAACTCGAGAAATTCCTGTTGCATCTGAAAACAGAAACTCGCCCGAATACAACGGTATGTGTATTTTTGCCCTAGGCCGTAGTAGTTATTGGTTTCGAGTATCAGACCTGCGAAAATTTTGATGGTTTCTCTACCATTCCTTCACTTCAAACTCCTATATCTCGCGAACGGATTGAGGAAATCGAGAAATTCCTGTTGCATCTGAAAGAAGAAGCTCGCCCGATGGCAACGGTGTGTGAACTTTTCCCCTAGGCCATTCGAGTTATTGGTTTCGAGTATTAGACTTGAGAAAACTTTTATGGTTTCTCAACCATTCCTTCACTTCAAACTCCTATATCTCGCGAACGGATTGAGGACATCGAGAAATTCCTGTTGCATCTGAAAGAAGAAACTCGCCCGATTACAACGGTATGTGTATTTTTCACCTAGGCCATTGTATTTATTGGTTTCGAGTATCAGACTTGCGAAATTTTGATGGTTTCTCAACCATTCCTTAACCTTCAACTCCCATATCTCGCGAACGGATTGAGGAAA
The DNA here is from genome assembly GCF_051014685.1 of Ptiloglossa arizonensis. Lineage (NCBI taxonomy): Eukaryota > Metazoa > Arthropoda > Insecta > Hymenoptera > Colletidae > Ptiloglossa > Ptiloglossa arizonensis. The sequence goes on along the minus strand of NW_027478829.1, from coordinate 415,601 downwards.
TCGAGAAATTCCTGTTGCATCTGAAAGAAGAAACTCGCCCGATTACAACGGTATGATTATTTTTCCCCTAGGCCATTGCAGATACTGGTTTCGAGTATCAGACTTGCGAATATTTTGATGGTTTCTCAAACATTCCTTAACTTCAAACTCCCATATCTCGCAAACGGATTGACGAACTCGAGAAATTCCTGTTGCATCTGAAAACAGAAACTCGCCCGATTACAACGGTATGTGTGTTTTTGCCCTAGGCCGTAGTAGTTTTTGGTTTCGAGTATCAGACCTGCGAAAATTTTGATGGTTTCTCTACCATTCCTTCACTTCAAACTCGTATATCTCGCGAACGGATTGAGGAAATCGAGAAATTCCTGTTGCATCTGAAAACAGAAACTCGCCCGATTACAACGGTATGTGTATTTTTGCCCTAGGCCGTAGTAGTTATTGGTTTCGAGTATCAGACCTGAGAAAATTTTGATGGTTTCTCTACCATTCCTTCACTTCAAACTCCTATATCTCGCGAACGGATTGAGGAAATCGAGAAATTCCTGTTGCATCTGAAAGAAGAAGCTCGCCCGATGGCAACGGTGTGTGAACTTTTCCCCTAGGCCATTCGAGTTATTGGTTTCGAGTATTAGACTTTAGAAAACTTTTATGGTTTCTCAACCATTCCTTCACTTCAAACTCCTATATCTCGCGAACGGATTGAGGACATCGAGAAATTCCTGTTGCATCTGAAAGAAGAAACTCGACCGATTACAACGGTATGTGTATTTTTCCCCTAGGCCATTGTAGTTACTGGTTTCGAGTATCAGACTTGCGAAAATATTAATGGTTTCTCAACCATTCCTTCACTTCAAACTCCTATATCTCGCGAACGGATTGAGGAAATCGAGAAATTCCTGCTGCATCTGAAAGTAAAAACGCGCCCGATTACAATGGTATGTGTATTTTTCCCCTAGGCCATTGTAGTTATTGGTTTCGAGTATCAGACTTGCGAATATTTTGATGGTTTCTCAAACATTCCTTAACTTCAAACTCCCATATCTCGCAAATGGATTGACGAACTCGAGAAATTCCTGTTGCATCTGAAAACAGAAACTCGCCCGATTACAACGGTATGTGTGTTTTTGCCCTAGGCCGTAGTAGTTATTGGTTTCGAGTATCAGACCTGCGAAAATTTTGATTGTTTCTCTACCATTCCTTCACTTCAAACTCGTATATCTCGCGAACGGATTGAGGAAATCGAGAAATTCCTGTTGCATCTGAAAGTAGAAGCTCGCCCGATTGCAACGGTGTGTGAACTTTTCCCCTATGCCATTCGAGTTATTGGTTTCGAGTATTAGACTTGTGAAAATTTTTATGGTTTCTCAACCATTCCTTCAGTTCAAACTCCTATATCTCGCGAACGGATTGAGGAAATCGAGAAATTCCTGCTGCATCTGAAAGTTGAAACTCGCCCGATTACAACGGTATGTGTATTTTTTCCCTAGGCCAATGTAGTTATTGGTTTCGAGTATCAGAATTGCGAACATTTTGATGGTTTCTCAACCATTCCTTAATTTCAAACTACCATATCTCGCAAACGGATTGACGAACTCGAGAAATTCCTGTTGCATCTGAAAACAGAAACTCGCCCGATTACAACGGTATGTGTATTTTTGCCCTAGGCCGTAGTAGTTATTGGTTTCGAGTATCAGACCTGCGAAAATTTTGATGGTTTCTCAACCATTCCTTCACTTGAAACAGCTATATCTCGCGAACGGATCGAGAAAATCGAGAAATTCCTGTTGCATCTGAAAGAAGAAACTCGCCCGATTACAACGGTATGTGTATTTTTCCCATAGGCCATTGTAGTTACTGGTTTCGAGTATCAGACTTGCGAAAATATTGATGGTTTCTCAACCATTCCTTCACTTCAAACTCCCATATCTCGCAAACGGATTGAGGAAATCGAGAAATTCCTGTTGCATCTGAAAGAAGAAACTCGTCCGATTACAACGGTATAATTATTTTTCCCCTAGGCCATTGCAGATACTGGTTTCGAGTATCAGACTTGCGAAAATATTGATGGCTTCTCAACCATTCCTTCACTTCAAACTCCTATATCTCGCGTACGGATTGAGGAAATCGAGAAATTCCTGTTGCATCTGAAAGAAGAAACTCGTCCGATTACAACGGTATAATTATTTTTCCCCTAGGCCATAGTAGTTATTGGTTTCGAGTATCAGACTTGCGAAAATTTTGATGGATTCTCAACCATTCCTTAACTTCAAACTCCCATATCTCGCAAACGGATTGACGAACTCGAGAAATTCCTGTTGCATTTGAAAACAGAAACTCGCCCGATTACAACGGTATGTGTATTTTTGCCCTAGGCCATTGTAGTTACTGGTTTCGAGTATCAGACTTGCGAAAATATTGATGGTTTCTCAACCATTCCTTCACTTCAAACTCCTATATCTCGCGTACGGATTGAGGAAATCGAGAAATTCCTGTTGCATCTGAAAGAAGAAACTCGCCCGATTACAACGGTATGTTTATTTTTGCCCTAGGCCATAGTAGTTATTGGTTTCGGGTATCAGACTTGCGAAAATATTGATGGCTTCTCAACCATTCCTTCACTTCAAACTCCTATATCTCGCGAACGGATTGAGGAAATCGAGAAATTCCTGTTGCATCTGAAAGAAGAAACTCGCCCGATTACAACGGTATGTTTATTTTTTCCCTAGGCTAATGTAGTTATTGATTTCGAGTATCAGAATTGCGAACATTTTGATGGTTTCACAACCGGTCCTTAACTTCAAACTACCATATCTCGCAAACGGATTACGAACTCGAGAAATTCCTGTTGCATCTGAAAACAGAAACTCGCCCGATTACAACGGTATGTGTATTTTTGCCCTAGGCCGTAGTAGTTATTGGTTTCGAGTATCAGACCTGCGAAAATTTTGATGGTTTCTCTACCATTCCTTCACTTCAAACTCGTATATCTCGCGAACGGATTGAGGAAATCGAGAAATTCCTGTTGCATCTGAAAGAAGAAGCTCGCCCGATGGCAACGGTGTGTGAACTTTTCCCCTAGGCCATTCGAGTTATTGGTTTCGAGTATTAGACTTGAGAAAACTTTTATGGTTTCTGAACCACTCCTTCACTTCAAACTCCTATATCTCGCGAACGGATTGAGGAAATCGAGAAATTCCTGCTGCATCTGAAAGTAGAAACACGCCCGATTACAACGGTATGTTTATTTTTCCCCTAGGCCATTGTAGTTACTGGTTTCGAGTATCAGACTTGCGAAAATATTGATGGTTTTTCAACCATTCCTCCACTTCAAACTCCTATATCTCGCGAACGGATTGAGGAAATCGAGAAATTCCTGTTGCATCTGAAAGAAGAAACTCGCCCGATTACAACGGTATGAGTACTTTCCCCTAGGCCATTGTAGTTACTGGTTTCGAGTATCAGACTTGCGAAAATATTGATGGGTTCTCAACCATTCCTTCACTTCAAACTCCTATATCTCGCGAAAGGATTGAGGAAATCGAGAAATTCCTGTTGCATCTGAAAGAAGAAACTCGCCCGATTACAACGTTATGTGTATTTTTCCCCTAGGCCATTGTAGTTATTGGTTTCGAGTGTCAGACTTGCGAAATTTTGATGGTTTCTCAACCATTCCTTAACTTCAAACTACCATATCTCGCGAACGGATTGATGAACTCGAGAAATTCCTGTTGCATCTGAAAGAAGAAGCTCGCCCGATGGCAACGGTGTGTGAACTTTTCCCCTAGGCCATTCGAGTTATTGGTTTCGAGTATTAGACTTGAGAAAACTTTTATGGTTTCTCAACCATTCCTTCACTTCAAACTCCTATATCTCGCGAACGGATTGAGGACATCGAGAAATTCCTGTTGCATCTGAAAGTAGAAACTCGCCCGATTACAATGGTATGTGTATTTTTCCCCTAGGCCATTGTAGTTATTGGCTTCGAGTATCAGACCTGCGAAAATTTTGATGGTTTCTCTACCATTCCTTCACTTCAAACTCGTATATCTCGCGAACGGATTGAGGAAATCGAGAAATTCCTGTTGCATCTGAAAGAAGAAACTCGCCCGATTACAACGGTATGTGTATTTCTCCCCTAGGCCATTGTAGTTATTGGTTTCGAGTATCAGACTTGCGAATATTTTAATGGTTTCTCAACCATTCCTTAACTTCAAACTCCTATATCTCGCGAACGGACTGACGAACTCGAGAAATTCCTGTTGCATCTGAAAGTAGAAACTCGCCCGATTACAACGGTATGTGTATTTCTCCCCTAGGCCATTGTAGTTATTGGTTTCGAGTATCAGACTTGCGAATATTTTGATGGTTTCTCAACCATTCCTTAACTTCAAACTCCCAAACGGAGAAACCGAGAATCGGAGAAACCGAGAGACGGAGAAGCGGAGAAACCGTGAAACGGAGAAGCGGAGATACGGAAAAACGGAGAAACGGAGAAACGGAGAAACGGAGAAACGGAGAAACGGAGAAACGGAGAAACGGAGAAACGGAGAAACGTTTCTTTGTTCGTTTCTCCATTTCTTTGTTCGTTTTTCCGTTTCTTTCTTCGTATCTCCGTTTCTTTCTTCGTTTCGCCGTTTCTTTCTTCGTTTCTCCGTTTCTTTCTTCGTTTCTCCATTTCTTTCTTCGTTTCTCCGTTGCTTTGTTCGTTTCTCCGTTTCTTTGTTCGTTTCTCCGTTTCTTTCTTCGTATCTCCGTTTCTTTCTTCGTTTCTCCGTTTCTTTCTTCGTTTCGCCGTTTCTTTCTTCGTTTCTCCGTTTCTTTCTTCGTATCTCCGTTTCTTTCTTCGTTTCTCCGTTTCTTTCTCTGTTTCTCTGTTTCTTTCATCATTTCTCCGTTTATTTCTTCGTTTCTCCGTTTCATTCTTCGTTTCTGCGTTTCTTTGTTCGATTCACAGTTTATTTCCTCGTTTCTCCGTTTCTTTGTTCGTTTCTCCGTTTCTTTCTTCGTTTCTCCGTTTATTTCTTCGCTTCTCCATTTATTTCTTCGTTTCACCATTTCTTTCTTCGTTTCTCCGCTTCTTTCATCGTTTCTTCGCTTCTCCGTTTCTTTCTTCCTTTCTCCATTTATTTCTCCGTTTCTCCGTTTCTTTCTTCGTTTCTCCGTTTCTTTGTTCGTTTCTCCGTTTCTTTCTTCGTTTCTCCGTTTCTTTCTTCGTTTCTCCGTTTCTTTCTTCGTTTCTCCATTTATTTCTCCGTTTCTCCGTTTCTTTCTTCGCTTCTCATTTTCTTTCTTCCTTTCTCCGACTATATCTTCGTTTCTCCATTTATTTCTCCGACTATATCTTCGTTTCTCCATTTATTTCTCCGCTTCTTTGTTCGTTTCTCCATTTATTTCTCCTTTTCTCCGTTTCTTCCTTCGTTTCTCCCTTTCTTTGTTCGTTTCTCCGTTTCTTTGTTCGTTTCTCCATTTATTTCTCCGTTTCTCCGTTTCTTTCTTCGCTCCTCCGTTTCTTTGTTCGTTTCTCCACTTGTTTCCCCGATTCTCCGTTTCTTTCTTCGTTTCTCCGTTTCTTTGTTCGTTTCTCCGTTTCTATCTTCGTTTCTCTGTTTCTTTGTTCGTTTCTCCGTTTCTTTCTCCATTTCTCGGTTTATTTCTTCGTTTCTCCACTTATTTCTCCGATTCTCCGTTTCTTTCTTCGTTTCTCCATTTATTTCTCCGTTTCTTTGTTCGTTTCTCCGTTCCTTTGTTCGTTTCTCCGTTTATTTCTTCGTTTCTCCATTTATTTCTGCGTTTCTCCGTTTCTTTCTTCGGTTCTCCGTTTCTTTGTACGTTTCTCCGTTTATTTCTTCGTTTCTCCGTTTCTTTCTTCGTTTCTCCGTTTCATTGTTCGTTTCTCCGTTTCTTTCTTCGTTTCTCCGTTTCTTTCTTCGTTTCTCCATTTATTTCTCGGTTTCTCCGTTTCTTTCTTCGTTTCTCCGTTTCTTTGTTCGTTTCTCCGTTTCTTTCCCCGTTTCTCGGTTTATTTCTTCGTTTCTCCATTTATTCCTCCGATTCTCCGTTTCTTTCTTCGTTTCTTGGTTTCTTTCTTCGTTACTCCGTTTCTTTCTTCGTTTCTCCGTTTCTTTCTTCGTTTCTCCGTTTCATTGTTCGTTTCTCCGTTTCTTTGTTCGTTTCTCCGTTTCTTTCTCCATTTCTCGGTTTATTTCTTCGTTTCTCCACTTATTTCTCCGATTCTCCGTTTCTTTCTTCGTTTCTTCGTTTCTTTCTTCGTTACTCCGTTTCTTTCTTCGTTTCTCCTATATTTCACCGTTTCGCCTATATTTCACCGTTTCTCCGTTTCTTTCTTCGTTTCTCCGTTTCTTTCTTCGTTTCTCCGTTTCTTTGTTCGTTTCTCCGTTTCTTTGTTCGTTTCTCCGTTTCTTTGTTCGTTTCTCCGTTTCTATCTTCGTTTCTCTCTTTCTTTGTTCGTTTCTCCGTTTCTTTCTCCATTTCTCGGTTTATTTCTTCGTTTCTCCATTTATTTCTCCGATTCTCCGTTTCTTCGTTTCTTTCTTCGTTACTCCGTTTCTTTCTTCGTTTCTCCATTTATTTCTCCGTTTCTCCGTTTCTTTCTTCGTTTCTCCGTTTCATTGTTCGTTTCTCCGTTTCTCCGTTTCTGTCTTCGTTACTCTGTTTCTTTCTTCGTTTCTCCATTTATTTCTACGCTTCTTCGTTTCTTTGTTCGTTTCTCCGTTTCTTTGTTCGTTTCTCCGTTTCTTTCTTCGTTTCTCCGTTTCTTTCCCCGTTTCTCGGCTTATTTCTTCGTTTCTCCATTTATTGCTCCGATTCTCCGATTCTTTCCTCGTTTCTCCGTTTCGTTCTTCGTTTCTCCGTTTCTTTCTTCGTTTCTCCGTTTCTTTCTTCGTTTCTCCGTTTCTTTCTCCGTTTCTCGGTTTATTTCTTCGTTTCCCCACTTATTTCTCCGGTTCTGCGTTTCTTTCTTCGTTTCTTCGTTTCTTTCTTCGTTACTCCGTTTCTTTCTTCGTTTCTCCATTTATTTCTCCGTTTCTCCGTTTCTTTCTTCGATTCTCCGTTTCTTTCTCCTTTTCTTTCTTCGTTTCTCCGTTCCTTTGTTCATTTCTCCGTTTCTTTCTTCGTTTCTCCGTTTCTTTCTTCGTTCCTCCGTTCCTTTGTTCGTTTCTCCGTTTCTTTCTTCGTTTCTCCGTTTCTTTGTTCGTTTCTCCGTTTCTTTCTCCGTTTCTCGGTTTATTTCTTCGTTTCTCCATTTATTTCCCCGATTCTCCGTTTCGTTCTTCGTTTCTTCGTTTCTTTCTTCGTTACTCCGTTTCTTTCTTCGTTTCTCCGTTCCTTTCTTCGTTTCTCCATTTATTTCTCCGTTTCTCCGTTTCTTTCTTCGTTTCTCCGTTTCATTGTTCGTTTCTCCGTTTCTTTGTTCGTTTCTCCGTTTCTTTCTCCATTTCTCGGTTTATTTCTTCGTTTCTCCACTTATTTCTCCGATTCTCCGTTTCTTTCTTCGTTTCTTCGTTTCTTTCTTCGTTACTCCGTTTCTTTCTTCGTTTCTCCTATATTTCACCGTTTCTCCGTTTCTTTCTTCGTTCTCCGTTTCTTTCTTCGTTTCTCCGTTTCTTTGTTCGTTTCTCCGTTTCTTTGTTCGTTTCTCCGTTTCTTTGTTCGTTTCTCCGTTTCTGTCTTCGTTTCTCTGTTTCTTTGTTCGTTTCTCCGTTTCTTTCTCCATTTCTCGGTTTATTTCTTCGTTTCTCCACTTATTTCTCCGATTCTCCGTTTCTTTCATCGTTTCTCCATTTATTTCTCCGTTTCTTTGTTCGTTTCTCCGTTTCTCTGTTCGTTTCTCCGTTTATTTCTTCGTTTCTCCATTTATTTCTGCGTTTCTCCGTTTCTTTCTTCGTTTCTCCGTTTCTTTGTACGTTTCTCCGTTTATATCTTCGTTTCTCCGTTTCTTTCTTCGTTTCTCCGTTTCATTGTTCGTTTCTCCGTTTCTTTCTTCGTTTCTCCGTTTCTTTCTTCGTTTCTCCATTTATTTCTCGGTTTCTCCGTTTCTTTCTTCGTTTCTCCGTTTCTTTGTTCGTTTCTCCGTTTCTTTCCCCGTTTCTCGGTTTATTTCTTCGTTTCTCCATTTATTTCTCCGATTCTCCGTTTCTTTCTTCGATTCTTGGTTTCTTTCTTCGTTACTCCGTTTCTTTCTTCGTTTCTCCGTTTCTTTCTTCGTTTCTTCGTTTCTTTCTTCGTTTCTCCGTTTCTTTCTTCGTTCCTCCGTTCCTTTGTTCGTTTCTCCGTTTCTTTCTCCGTTTCTCCGTTTCTTTGTTCGTTCCTCCGTTTCTTTCTCCGTTTCTCGGTTTATTTCTTCGTTTCTCCATTTATTTCCCCGATTCTCCGTTTCGTTCTTCGTTTCTTCGTTTCTTTCTTCGTTACTCCGTTTCTTTCTTCGTTTCTCGGTTCCTTTCTTCGTTTCTCCATTTATTTCTCCGTTTCTCCGTTTCTTTCTTCGTTTCTCCGTTTCATTGTTCGTTTCTCCGTTCCTTTGTTCGTTACTCCGTTTCTTTCTTCGTTTCTCCATTTATTTCTCCGTTTCTCCGTTTCTTTCTTCGTTTCTCCGTTTCATTGTTCGTTTCTCCGTTTCTCCGTTTCTGTCTTCGTTTCTCCGTTTCTTTCTTCGTTTCTCCATTTATTTCTCGGTTTCTCCGTTTCTTTCTTCGTTTCTCCGTTTCTTTGTTCGTTTCTCCGTTTCTTTCCCCGTTTCTCGGTATATTTCTTCGTTTCTCCATTTATTTCTCCGATTCTCCGTTTCTGTCTTCGTTTCTTGGTTTCTTTCTTCGTTACTCCGTTTCTTTCTTCGTTTCTCCGTTTCTTTCTTCGATTCTCCGTTTATTTCTTCGTTTCTCCATTTATTTCTCCGTTTCTCGGTTTATTTCTTCGTTTCTCCATTTATTTCTCTGATTCTCCGTTTCTTTCTTCGTTTCTCCGTTTCATTCTTCGTTTCAACGTTTCTTTCTCCGTTTCTCCGTTCCTTTGCTCGTTTCTCCGTTCCATTGTTCGTTTCTCCGTTTCTTTCTTCGTTTCTAGGTTTCTTTCTTCGTTTCTCCGTTTCTTTCTTAGTTTCTCCATTTATTTCTCCGCTTCTCCGTTTCTTTCTTCGTTTCTCCGTTTCTTTGTTCGTTTCTCCGTTTCTCTGTTTCTTTGTTCGTTTCTCCGGTTCTTTCTCCGTTTCTGGGTTTATTTCTCCGTTTCTCCACTTATTTCTCCGATTCTCCGTTTCCTTCTTCGTTTCTCCATTTATTTCTCCGTTTCTTTGTTTGTTTCTCCGTTTCTTTGTTCGTTTCTCCGTTTATTTCTCCGTATCCCCATTTATTTCTGCGTTTCTCCGTTTCTTTCTTCGTTTCTCCATTTCTTTGTACGTTTCTCCGTTTATTTCTTCGTTTCTCCGTTTCTTTCTTCGTTTCTCCGTTTCATTGTTCGTTTCTCCGTTTCTTTCTTCGTTTCTCCGTTTATTTCTTCGTTTCTCCATTTATTTCTCCGCTTCTCGGTTTATTTCTTCGTTTCTCCATTTATTTCTCCGATTCTCCGTTTCTTTCTTCGTTTCTTGGTTTCTTTCTTCGTTACTCCGTTTCTTTCTTCGTTTCTCCGTTTCTTTCTTCGTTTCTCCGTTTCTTTCTTCGTTTCTCCGTTTATTTCTCCGTTTCTCCATTTATTTCTCCGCTTCTCGGTTTATTTCTTCGTTTCTCCATTTATTTCTCCGATTCTCCGTTTCTTTCTTCGTTTCTCCGTTTCTTTCTCCGTTTCTCGGTTTATTTCTTCGTTTCTCCATTTATTTCTCCGATTCTCCGTTTCTTTCTTCGTTTCTTCGTTTCTTTCTTCGTTACTCCGTTTCTTTCTTCGTTTCTCCATTTATTTCTCCGTTTCTCCGTTTCTTTCTTCGTTTCTCCGTTTCATTGTTCGTTTCTCCGTTTCTCCGTTTCTGTCTTCGTTTCTCCGTTTCTTTCTTCGTTTCTCCATTTATTTCTCGGTTTCTCCGTTTCTTTCTTCGTTTCTCCGTTTCTTTATTCGTTTCTCCGTTTCTTTCCCCGTTTCTCGGTTTATTTCTTCGTTTCTCCATTTATTTCTCCGATTCTCCGTTTCTGTCTTCGTTTCTTGGTTTCTTTCTTCGTTACTCCGTTTCTTTCTTCGTTTCTCCGTTTCTTTCTTCGTTTCTCCGTTTATTTCTTCGTTTCTCCATTTATTTCTCCGTTTCTCTGTTTATTGCTTCGTTTCTCCATTTATTTCTCCGATTCTCCGTTTCTTTCTTCGTTTCTCCGTTTCTTTCTTCGTTTCAATGTTTCTTTCTCCGTTTCTACGTTCCTTTGTTCGTTTCTCCGTTCCATTGTTCGTTTCTCCGTTTCTTTCTTCGTTTCTAGGTTTCTTTCTTCGTTTCTCCGTTTCTTTCTTCGTTTCTCCATTTATTTCTCCGTTTCTCCGTTTCTTTCTTCGTTTCTCCGTTTCTTTGTTCGTTTCTCCGTTTCTCTGTTTCTTTGTTCGTTTCTCCGTTTCTTTCTCCGTTTCTGGGTTTATTTCTTCGTTTCTCCACTTATTTCTCCGATTCTCCGTTTCTTTCTTCGTTTCTTCGTTTCTTTCTTCGTTACACCGTTTCTTTCTTCGTTTCTCCATTTATTTCTCCGCTTCTTCGTTTCTTTGTTCGTTTCTCCGTTTCTTTGTTCGTTTCTCCGTTTCTTTGTTCGTTTCTCCGTTTCTTTCTTCGTTTCTCCGTTTCTTTCCACGTTTCTCGGCTTATTTCGTCGTTTCTCCATTTATTGCTCCGATTCTCCGATTCTTTCTTCGTTTCTCCGTTTCGTTCTTCGTTTCTCCGTTTCTTTCTTCGTTTCTCTGTTTCTTTCTTCGTTTCTCCGTTTCTTTCTCTGTTTCTCGGTTTATTTCTTCGTTTCTCCACTTATTTCTCCGATTCTCCGCTTCTTTCTTCGTTTCTTCGTTTCTTTCTTCGTTACTCCGTTTCTTTCTTCGTTTCTCCATTTATTTCACCGTTTCTCCGTTTCTTTCTTCGTTTCTCCGTTTCTTTCTTCGTTTCTCGGTTTCTTTCTTCGTATCTCCGTTTCATTGTTCGTTTCTCCGTTTCTTTCTTCGTTTCTTGGTTTCTTTCTTCGTTACTCCGTTTCTTTCATCGTTTCTCGGTTTCTTTCTTCGTTTCTCCGTTTCTTTCTTCGTTTCTCCGTTTATTTCTTCGTTTCTCCATTTATTTCTCCGCTTCTCGGTTTATTTCTTCGTTTCTGCATTTATTTCTCCGATTCTCCGTTTCTTTCTTCGTTTCTCCGTTTCTTTCTCCGTTTCTCCATTTATTTCTCCGTTTCTCCGTTTCTTTCTTCGGTTCTCCGTTTCTTTCTCCATTTCTTTCTTCGTTTCTCCGTTCCTTTGTTCATTTCTCCGTTTCTTTCTTCGTTTCTCCGTTTCTTTCTTCGTTCCTCCGTTCCTTTGTTCGTTTCTCCGTTTCTTTCTTCGTTTCTCCGTTTCTTTGTTCGTTTCTCCGTTTCTTTCTCCGTTTCTCGGTTTATTTCTTCGTTTCTCCATTTATTTCCCCGATTCTCCGTTTCGTTCTTCGTTTCTTCGTTTCTTTCTTCGTTACTCCGTTTCTTTCTTCGTTTCTCCGTTCCTTTCTTCGTTACTCCATTTATTTCTTCGTTTCTCCTATATTTCTCCGTTTCTCCGTTTCTTTCGTCGTTTCTCCGTTTCTTTCTTCGTTTCTCCGTTTCTTTCTTCGTTTCTCCGTTTGTTTCCCCGTTTCTCGGTTTATTTCTTCGTTTCTCCATTTATTTCTCCGATTCTCCGTTTCTTTCTTCGTTTCTTGGTTTCTTTGTTCGTTTCTCCGTTTCTTTCTTCGTTTCTCTGTTTCTTTGTTCGTTTCTCCGTTTCTTTCTCCATTTCTCGGTTTATTTCTTCGTTTCTCCACTTATTTCTCCGATTCTCCGTTTCTTTCTTCGTTTCTTGGTTTCTTTCTCCGTTTCTCCGTTAATTTCTTCGTTTCTCCGTTTCTTTGTACGTTTCTCCGTTTATTTCTTCGTTTCTCCGTTTCTTTCTTCGTTTCTCCATTTATTTCTTCGTTTCTCCATTTATTTCTCCGTTTCTCCGTTTCTTTCTTCGTTTCTCCGTTTCTTTGTTCGTTTCTCCGTTTCTTTCCCCGTTTCCCGGTTTACTTCTTCGTTTCTCCATTTATTTCTCCGATTCTCCGTTTCTTTCTTCGTTTCTTGGTTTCATTCTTCGTTACTCCGTTTCTTTCTTCGTTTTTCCGTTTCTTTCTTCGTTTCTCCATTTCTTTCTACGTTTCTCCGTTTATTTCTTCGTTTCTCCATTTATTTCTCCGCTTCTCGGTTTATTTCTTCGTTTCTCCATTTATTTCTCCGTTTCTCCGTTTCTTTCTTCGTTTCTCCGTTTCTTTGTTCGTTTCTCCGTTTCTTTCCCCGTTTCCCGGTTTACTTCTTCGTTTCTCCATTTATTTCTCCGATTCTCCGTTTCTTTCTTCGTTTCTTGGTTTCATTCTTCGTTACTCCGTTTCTTTCTTCGTTTCTCCGTTTCTTTCTTCGTTTCTCCGTTTCTTTCCCCGTTTCTCGGTTTATTTCTTCGTTTCTCCATTTATTTCTCCGATTCTCCGTTTCTTTCTTCGTTTCTTGGTTTCTTTGTTCGTTTCTCCGTTTCTTTCTTCGTTTCTCTGTTTCTTTGTTCGTTTCTCCGTTTCTTTCTCCATTTCTCGGTTTATTTCTTCGTTTCTCCACTTATTTCTCCGATTCTCCGTTTCTTTCTTCGTTTCCCCATTTACTTCTCCGTTTCTTTGTTCGTTTCTCCGTTTCTTTCTTCGTTTCTCCATTTATTTCTTCGTTTCTCCATTTATTTCTCCGTTTCTCCGTTTCTTTCTTCGTTTCTCCGTTTCTTTGTTCGTTTCTCCGTTTCTTTCCCCGTTTCCCGGTTTACTTCTTCGTTTCTCCATTTATTTCTCCGATTCTCCGTTTCTTTCTTCGTTTCTTGGTTTCATTCTTCGTTACTCCGTTTCTTTCTTCGTTTTTCCGTTTCTTTCTTCGTTTCTCCATTTCTTTCTACGTTTCTCCGTTTATTTCTTCGTTTCTCCATTTATTTCTCCGCTTCTCGGTTTATTTCTTCGTTTCTCCATTTATTTCTCCGATTCTCCGTTTCTTTCTTCGTTTCTCCGTTTCTTTCTCCGTTTTGTGGTTTATATCTTCGTTTCTCCATTTATTTCGCCGATTCTCCGTTTCTTTCTTCGTTTCTTCGTTTCTTTCTTCGTAACTCCGTTTCTTTCTTCGTTTCTCCATTTATTTCTCCGTTTCTCCGTTTCTTTGTTCGTTTCTCCGTTTCTTTGTTCGTTTCTCCGTTTCTTTGTTCGTTTCTCCGTTTCTTTCTTCGTTTCTCCGTTTCTTTGTTCGTTTCTCCGTTTATTTCTTCATTTCTCCATTTATTTCTCCGTTTCTCCGTTTCTTTCTTCGTTTCTCCGTTTCTTTCTTCGTTTCTCCGTTTATTTCTTCGTTTCTCCATTTATTTCTGCGTTTCTCCGTTTCTTTCTTCGTTTCTCCGTTTATTTCTTCGTTTCTCCATTTATTTCTGCGTTTCTCCGTTTCTTTCTTCGTTTCTCCGTTTCTTTCTTCGTTTCTCCGTTTCTTTCTTCGTTTCTCCGTTTATTTCTTCGTTTCTCCATTTATTTCTGCGTTTCTCCGTTTCTTTCTTCGTTTCTCCGTTTATTTCTTCGTTTCTCCATTTATTTCTGCGTTTCTCCGTTTCTTTCTTCGTTTCTCCGTTTCTTTCTTCGTTTCTCCGTTTATTTCTTCGTTTCTCCATTTATTTCTGCGTTTCTCCGTTTCTTTCTTCGTTTCTCCGTTTATTTCTTCGTTTCTCCATTTATTTCTGCGTTTCTCCGTTTCTTTCCTCGTTTCTCCGTTTCTTTGTTCGTTTCTCCGTTTATTTCTTCATTTCTCCATTTATTTCTCCGATTCTCCGTTTCTTTCTTCGTTTCTTGGTTTCTTTCTTCGTTACTCCGTTTCACTCTTCGTTTCTCCGTTTCTTTCTTCGTTTCTCCGTTTCTTTCTTCGTTTCTCCGTTTATTTCTTCGTTTCTCCGTTTATTTCTTCGTTTCTCCATTTATTTCTCCGCTTCTCGGTTTATTTCTTCGTTTCTCCATTTATTTCTCCGATTCTCCGTTTCTTTCTTCGTTTCTCCGTTTCTTTCTTCGTTTCTCCATTTAGTTCTCCGTTTCTCCGCTTCTTTCTTCGTTTCCCCGTTTCTTTCTTCGGTTCTCCGTTTCTTCCTTCGTTTCTCCTTTTCTTTCTTCGTTTCTCCGTTTCTTTCTTCGTTTCTACGTTTCTTTCTTCGTTTCTCCGCTTCTTTCATCGTTTCTTCGCTTCTCCGTTTCTTTCTTCCTTTCTCCGTGTATATCTCCGCTTTTCTGTTTATTTCATCGTTTCTCCATTTATTTCTCCGATTCTCCGTATCTTTATTCGTTTCTCCGTTTCTTTCTTTGTTTCTCCGATTCTTTCTTCGTTTCTCCGTTTCTTTCTTCGTTTCTCCGTCTCTTTCTCCGTTTCTCCGATTCTTTGTTCGTTTCTTCGTTTCTTTCTTCGTTTCTCCGTATCTTTCTTCGTTTCTCCGTTTCTTTCTTCGTTTCTCCGTCTCTTTCTTCGTTTCTCCGTTTCTTTCTTCGTTTCTCCGTTTCTTCCTTCGTTTCTCCGATTCTTTCTTCGTTTCTCCGTTTATTTCTTCCTTTCTCCATTTATTTCTCCGCTTCTCCGTTTCTTTCTTCGTTTCTCCGTTTCTTTGTTCGTTTCTCCGTATCTTTCTTCGTTTCTCCGATTCTTTCTTCGTTTCTCCGTTTATTTCTTCGTTTCTCCATTTACTTCTCCGTTTCTCCGTTTCTTTCTTAGCTTCTCAGTTTCTTTCTTCCTTTCTCCGACTATATCTTCGTTTCTCCATTTATTTCTCCGCTTCTTTGTTCGTTTCTCCATTTATTTCTCCGTTTCTCCGTTTCTTCCTTCGTTTCTCCGATTCTTTCTTCGTTTCTCCGTTTATTTCTTCCTTTCTCCATTCATTTCTCCGCTTCTCCGTTTCTTTCTTCGTTTCTCCGTTTCTTTCTTCGTTTCTCCGTCTCTTTCTCCGTTTCTCCGATTCTTTGTTCGTTTCTTCGTTTCTTTCTTCGTTTCTCCGTATCTTTCTTCGTTTCTCCGTTTCTTTCTTCGTTTCTCCGTCTCTTTCTTCGTTTCTCCGTTTCTTTCTTCGTTTCTCCGTTTCTTCCTTCGTTTCTTCGTTTCTTTCTTCGTTTCTCCGTATCTTTCTTCGTTTCTCCGTTTCTTTCTTCGTTTCTCCGTCTCTTTCTTCGTTTCTCCGTTTCTTTCTTCGTTTCTCCGTTTCTTCCTTCGTTTCTCCGATTCTTTCTTCGTTTCTCCGTTTATTTCTTCCTTTCTCCATTTATTTCTCCGCTTCTCCGTTTCTTTCTTCGTTTCTCCGTTTCTTTGTTTGTTTCTCCGTTTCTTTCCCCGTTTCTCGGTTTATTTCTTCGTTTCTCCATTTATTTCTCCGATTCTCCGTATCTTTCTTCGTTTCTCCGTTTCTTTCTTCGTTTCTCCGTTTCTTTCTTCGTTTCTCCGTTTCTTTGTTCGTTTCTCCGTTTCTTTCTTCGTTTCTCCGTTTCTTTTTTTCGTTTCTCCGTTTATTTCTTCGTTTCTCCATTTATTTCTCCGTTCCTCCGGTTCTTTCTTCGATTCTCAGTTTCTTTCATCCTTTCTCCGACTATATCTTCGTTTCTCCATTTATTTCTCCGCTTCTTTGTTCGTTTCTCCATTTTTTCTCCGTTTCTCCGTTTCCTTCTTCGTTTCTGCGTTTCTTTGTTCGTTTCTCCGTTTATTTCTTCGTTTCTCCATTTATTTCCCCGTTTCTCCGTTTCTTTCTTCGTTTCTCCGTTTCTTTCTTCGTTTCTCCGTTTCTTTCATCGTTTCTTCGCTTCTCCGTTTCTTTCTTCCTCTCTCCGTTTATATCTTCGTTTCTCCATTTATTTCTCCGTTTCTTTCTTCGTTTCTCCGTTTCTTTCTTCGTTTCTCCGTTTATTTCTTCGTTTCTCCATTTATTTCTCCGTTTCTCCGTTTCTTTCTTAGTTTCTTCGTTTCATTGTTCGTTTCTCCGTTTCTTTCTTCGGTTCTCCGTTTATTTCTTCGTTTCTCCATTTATTTCTCCGTTTCTCCGTTTCTTTCTTCGTTTCTTCGTTTCTTTCTTCGTTACTCCGTTTCTTTCTTCGTTTCTACATTTATTTCTCCGTTTCTCCGTCTCTTTCTTCGTCTCTCCGTTTCTTTCTTCGTTTCTCCGATTCTCCGTTTCTTTCTTCGCTTCTCCGTTTCTTTCTTCCTTTCTCCGTTTATATCTTCGTTTCTCCATTTATTTCTCCGTTTCTTTCTTCGTTTCTCCGTTTCTCCGTTTCTTTCTTCGCTTCTCCGTTTCTTTCTTCCTTTCTCCGTTTATATCTTCGTTTCTCCATTTATTTCTCCGTTTCTTTCTTCGTTTCTCCGTTTCTTTGTTCGTTTCTCCGTTTATTTCTTCATTTCTCCATTTATTTCTCCGTTTCTCCGTTTCTTTCTTCGTTTCTCCGTTTCTTTCTTCGTTTCTCCGTTTAAGTCTTCGTTTCTCCATTTATTTCTGCGTTTCTCCGTTTCTTTCTTCGTTTCTCCGTTTATTTCTTCGTTTCTCCATTTATTTCTGCGTTTCTCCGTTTCTTTCTTCGTTTCTCCGTTTCTTTCTTCGTTTCTACGTTTATTTCTTCGTTTCTCCATTTATTTCTGCGTTTCTCCGTTTCTTTCTTCGTTTCTCCGTTTCTTTCTTCGTTTCTCCGTTTATTTCTTCGTTTCTCCATTTATTTCTCCGTTTCTCCGTTTCTTTCTTCGTTTCTTCGTTTCATTGTTCGTTTCTCCGTTTCTTTCTTCGGTTCTCCGTTTATTTCTTCGTTTCTCCATTTATTTCTCCGTTTCTCCGTTTCTTTCTTTGTTTCTTCGTTTCTTTCTTCGTTACTCCGTTTCTTTCTTCGTTTCTGCATTTATTTCTCCGTTTCTCCGTTACTTTCTTCGTTTCTCCGTTTCTTTCTTCGTTTCTCCGTTTCTTTCATCGTTTCTCCGTTTCTTTCTTCGTTTCTCCGTTTCTTTGTTCGTTTCTCCGCTTCTTTGTTCGTTTCTCCATTTATTTCTCCGTTTCTGTCTTCGTTTCTCCGTTTCTTTCTTCGTTTCTCCATTTATTTCCCCGATTCTCCGTTTCTTTCTTCTTTTCTTCGTTTCTTTCTTCGTTACTCCGTTTCTTTCTTCGTTTCTCCATTTATTTCTCCGTTTCTCCGTTTCTTTGTTCGGTTCTCTGTTTCTTTGTTCGATTCTCGGGTTCTGTGTTCGTTTCTCCGTTTCTTTCTTCGTTTCTCCGTTTCTTTGTTCGTTTCTCCGTTTCTATCTCCGTTTCTCGGTTTATTTCTTCGTTTCTCCATTCATTTCTCCGATTCTCCGTTTCATTATTCGTATCTCAGTTTCTTTGTTCGTTTCTCCGTTTCTTTCTTCGTTTCTCCTTTTCTTTCTTCGTTTCTCCGTTTCTGTCTTCGTTTCTCCGTTTCTTTCTTCGTTTCTCCTTTTCTTTCTTCGTTTCTCCGTTTCTTTCTTCGTTTCTACGTTTCTTTCGTCGTTTCTCCGCTTCTTTCATCGTTTCTTCGCTTCTCCGTTTCTTTCTTCCTTTCTCCGTGTATATCTCCGCTTTTCTGTTTATTTCATCGTTTCTCCATTTATTTCTCCGATTCTCCGTATCTTTATTCGTTTCTCCGTTTCTTTCTTTGTTTCTCCGATTCTTTCTTCGTTTCTCCGTTTCTTTCTTCGTTTCTCCGTCTCTTTCTCCGTTTCTCCGATTCTTTGTTCGTTTCTTCGTTTCTTTCTTCGTTTCTCCGTATCTTTCTTCGTTTCTCCGTTTCTTTCTTCGTTTCTCCGTTTCTTTCTTCGTTTCTCCGTTTCTTTCTTCGTTTCTCCGTTTCTTCCTTCGTTTCTCCGTTTCTTTCTTCGTTTCTCCGTTTATTTCTTCCTTTCTCCATTTATTTCTCCGCTTCTCCGTTTCTTTCTTCGTTTCTCCGTTTCTTTGTTCGTTTCTCCGTATCTTTCTTCGTTTCTCCGATTCTTTCTTCGTTTCTCCGTTTATTTCTTCGTTTCCCCATTTATTTCTCCGTTTCTCCGTTTCTTTCTTAGCTTCTCAGTTTCTTTCTTCCTTTCTCCGACTATATCTTCGTTTCTCCATTTATTTCTCCGCTTCTTTGTTCGTTTCTCCATTTATTTCTCCGTTTCTCCGTTTCTTTCTTCGTTTCTCCGTTTCTTGGTTCGTTTCTCCGTTTCTTTTCTCGTATCTCCGTTTCTTTGTTTGTTTCCCCGTTTCTTTCCCCGTTTCTCGGTTTATTTCTTCGTTTCTCCATTTATTTCTCCGATTCTCCGTATCTTTCTTCGTTTTTCCGTTTCTTTCTTCGTTTCTCCGTTTCTTTCTTCGTTTCTCCGTTTCTTTGTTCGTTTCTCCGTTTCTTTCTTCGTTTCTCCGTTTCTTTTTTGCGTTTCTCCGTTTATTTCTTCGTTTCTCCATTTATTTCTCCGTTTCTCCGGTTCTTTCTTCGATTCTCAGTTTCTTTCTTCCTTTCTCCGACTATATCTTCGTTTCTCCATTTATTTCTCCGCTTCTTTGTTCGTTTCTCCATTTATTTCTCCGTTTCTCCGTTTCTTTCTTCGTTTCTGCGTTTCTTTGTTCGTTTCTCCGTTTATTTCTTCGTTTCTCCATTTATTTCCCCGTTTCTCCGTTTCTTTCTTCGTTTCTCCGTTTCTTTCTTCGTTTCTCCGTTTCTTTCATCGTTTCTTCGCTTCTCCGTTTCTTTCTTCCTCTCTCCGTTTATATCTTCGTTTCTCCATTTATTTCTCCGTTTCTTTCTTCTTTTCTCCGTTTCTATCTCCGTTTCTCCGCTTCTTTGTTCGTTTCTCCATTTATTTCTCCGTTTCTGTCTTCGTTTCTCCGTTTCTTTCTTCGTTTCTCCATTTATTTCCCCGATTCTCCGTTTCTTTCTTCTTTTCTTCGTTTCTTTCTTCGTTACTCCGTTTCTTTCTTCGTTTCTCCATTTATTTCTCCGTTTCTCCGTTTCTTTGTTCGGTTCTCTGTTTCTTTGTTCGATTCTCGGGTTCTGTGTTCGTTTCTCCGTTTCTTTCTTCGTTTCTCCGTTTCTTTGTTCGTTTCTCCGTTTCTATCTCCGTTTCTCGGTTTATTTCTTCGTTTCTCCATTCAGTTCTCCGATTCTCCGTTTCATTATTCGTATCTCAGTTTCTTTGTTCGTTTCTCCGTTTCTTTCTTCGTTTCTCCTTTTCTTTCTTCGTTTCTCCGTTTCTTTCTTCGTTTCTCCGTTTCTTCCTTCGTTTCTCCTTTTCTTTCTTCGTTTCTCCGTTTCTTTCTTCGTTTCTACGTTTCTTTCTTCGTTTCTCCGCTTCTTTCATCGTTTCTTCGCTTCTCCGTTTCTTTCTTCCTTTCTCCGTGTATATCTCCGCTTTTCTGTTTATTTCATCGTTTCTCCATTTATTTCTCCGATTCTCCGTATCTTTATTCGTTTCTCCGTTTCTTTCTTTGTTTCTCCGATTCTTTCTTCGTTTCTCCGTTTCTTTCTTCGTTTCTCCGTCTCTTTCTCCGTTTCTCCGATTCTTTGTTCGTTTCTTCGTTTCTTTCTTCGTTTCTCCGTATCTTTCTTCGTTTCTCCGTTTCTTTCTTCGTTTCTCCGTCTCTTTCTTCGTTTCTCCGTTTCTTTCTTCGTTTCTCCGTTTCTTCCTTCGTTTCTCCGATTCCTTCTTCGTTTCTCCGTTTATTTCTTCCTTTCTCCATTTATTTCTCCGCTTCTCCGTTTCTTTCTTCGTTTCTCCGTTTCTTTGTTCGTTTCTCCGTATCTTTCTTCGTTTCTCCGATTCTTTCTTCGTTTCTCCGTTTATTTCTTCGTTTCTCCATTTACTTCTCCGTTTCTCCGTTTCTTTCTTAGCTTCTCAGTTTCTTTCTTCCTTTCTCCGACTATATCTTCGTTTCTCCATTTATTTCTCCGCTTCTTTGTTCGTTTCTCCATTTATTTCTCCGTTTCTCCGTTTCTTCCTTCGTTTCTCCGATTCTTTCTTCGTTTCTCCGTTTATTTCTTCCTTTCTCCATTCATTTCTCCGCTTCTCCGTTTCTTTCTTCGTTTCTCCGTTTCTTTCTTCGTTTCTCCGTCTCTTTCTCCGTTTCTCCGATTCTTTGTTCGTTTCTTCGTTTCTTTCTTCGTTTCTCCGTATCTTTCTTCGTTTCTCCGTTTCTTTCTTCGTTTCTCCGTCTCTTTCTTCGTTTCTCCGTTTCTTTCTTCGTTTCTCCGTTTCTTCCTTCGTTTCTTCGTTTCTTTCTTCGTTTCTCCGTATCTTTCTTCGTTTCTCCGTTTCTTTCTTCGTTTCTCCGTCTCTTTCTTCGTTTCTCCGTTTCTTTCTTCGTTTCTCCGTTTCTTCCTTCGTTTCTCCGATTCTTTCTTCGTTTCTCCGTTTATTTCTTCCTTTCTCCATTTATTTCTCCGCTTCTCCGTTTCTTTCTTCGTTTCTCCGTTTCTTTGTTTGTTTCTCCGTTTCTTTCCCCGTTTCTCGGTTTATTTCTTCGTTTCTCCATTTATTTCTCCGATTCTCCGTATCTTTCTTCGTTTCTCCGTTTCTTTCTTCGTTTCTCCGTTTCTTTCTTCGTTTCTCCGTTTCTTTGTTCGTTTCTCCGTTTCTTTCTTCGTTTCTCCGTTTCTTTTTTTCGTTTCTCCGTTTATTTCTTCGTTTCTCCATTTATTTCTCCGTTCCTCCGGTTCTTTCTTCGATTCTCAGTTTCTTTCATCCTTTCTCCGACTATATCTTCGTTTCTCCATTTATTTCTCCGCTTCTTTGTTCGTTTCTCCATTTTTTCTCCGTTTCTCCGTTTCCTTCTTCGTTTCTGCGTTTCTTTGTTCGTTTCTCCGTTTATTTCTTCGTTTCTCCATTTATTTCCCCGTTTCTCCGTTTCTTTCTTCGTTTCTCCGTTTCTTTCTTCGTTTCTCCGTTTCTTTCATCGTTTCTTCGCTTCTCCGTTTCTTTCTTCCTCTCTCCGTTTATATCTTCGTTTCTCCATTTATTTCTCCGTTTCTTTCTTCGTTTCTCCGTTTCTTTCTTCGTTTCTCCGTTTATTTCTTCGTTTCTCCATTTATTTCTCCGTTTCTCCGTTTCTTTCTTAGTTTCTTCGTTTCATTGTTCGTTTCTCCGTTTCTTTCTTCGGTTCTCCGTTTATTTCTTCGTTTCTCCATTTATTTCTCCGTTTCTCCGTTTCTTTCTTCGTTTCTTCGTTTCTTTCTTCGTTACTCCGTTTCTTTCTTCGTTTCTCCATTTATTTCTCCGTTTCTCCGTTTCTTTCTTCGTTTCTCCGTTTCTTTCTTCGTTTCTCCGTTTCTTTCTTCGTTTCTCCGTTTCTTTCTTCGTTTCTCCGTTTCTTTGTTCGTTTCTCCGCTTCTTTGTTCGTTTCTCCATTTATTTCTCCGTTTATTTCTTCGTTTCTTCGTTTCTTTCTTCGTTTCTCCATTTATTTCCCCGATTCTCCGTTTCTTTCTTCTTTTCTTCGTTTCTTTCTTCGTTACTCCGTTTCTTTCTTCGTTTCTCCGTTTCTTTCTTCGTTTCTCCGTTTCTTTCATCGTTTCTTCGCTTCTCCGTTTCTTTCTTCCTCTCTCCGTTTATATCTTCGTTTCTCCATTTATTTCTCCGTTTCTTTCTTCTTTTCTCCGTTTCTATCTCCGTTTCTCCGTTTATTTCTTCGTTTCTCCATTTATTTCTCCGTTTCTCCGTTTCTTTCTTCGTTTCTCCGTTTCTTTCTTCGTTTCTCCGTTTCTTCTTTCGTTTCTCCGTTTCTTTCTTCGTTTCCCCGTTTATTTCTTCCTTTCTCCATTTATTTCTTCCTTTCTCCATTTATTTCTCCGTTTCTCTGTTTCTTTCTTCCTTTCGCCGTTTATATCTTCGTTTCTCCATTTATTTCTCCGTTTCTTTCTCCGTTTCTCCGTTTCTTTGTTCGTTTCTCCGTTTATTTCTTCATTTCTCCATTTATTTCTCCGTTTCTCCGTTTCTTTCTTCGTTTCTCCGTTTCTTTCTTCGTTTCTCCGTTTATTTCTTCGTTTCTCCATTTATTTCTGCGTTTCTCCGTTTCTTTCTTCGTTTCTCCGTTTATTTCTTCGTTTCTCCGTTTATTTCTTCGTTTCTCCATTTATTTCTGCGTTTCTCCGTTTCTTTCTTCGTTTCTCCGTTTCTTTCTTCGTTTCTCCGTTTATTTCTTCGTTTCTCCATTTATTTCTCCGCTTCTCCGTTTCTTTCTTCGTTTCTCCGTTTCTTTCTTCGTTTCTCCGTTTCTTTCTTCGTTTCTCCGTCTCTTTCTCCGTTTCTCCGATTCTTTGTTCGTTTCTTCGTTTCTTTCTTCGTTTCTCCGTATCTTTCTTCGTTTCTCCGTTTCTTTCTTCGTTTCTCCGTCTCTTTCTTCGTTTCTCCGTTTCTTTCTTCGTTTCTCCGTTTCTTCCTTCGTTTCTTCGTTTCTTTCTTCGTTTCTCCGTATCTTTCTTCGTTTCTCCGTTTCTTTCTTCGTTTCTCCGTCTCTTTCTTCGTTTCTCCGTTTCTTTCTTCGTTTCTCCGTTTCTTCCTTCGTTTCTCCGATTCTTTCTTCGTTTCTCCGTTTATTTCTTCCTTTCTCCATTTATTTCTCCGCTTCTCCGTTTCTTTCTTCGTTTCTCCGTTTCTTTGTTTGTTTCTCCGTTTCTTTCCCCGTTTCTCGGTTTATTTCTTCGTTTCTCCATTTATTTCTCCGATTCTCCGTATCTTTCTTCGTTTCTCCGTTTCTTTCTTCGTTTCTCCGTTTCTTTCTTCGTTTCTCCGTTTCTTTGTTCGTTTCTCCGTTTCTTTCTTCGTTTCTCCGTTTCTTTTTTTCGTTTCTCCGTTTATTTCTTCGTTTCTCCATTTATTTCTCCGTTCCTCCGGTTCTTTCTTCGATTCTCAGTTTCTTTCATCCTTTCTCCGACTATATCTTCGTTTCTCCATTTATTTCTCCGCTTCTTTGTTCGTTTCTCCATTTTTTCTCCGTTTCTCCGTTTCCTTCTTCGTTTCTGCGTTTCTTTGTTCGTTTCTCCGTTTATTTCTTCGTTTCTCCATTTATTTCCCCGTTTCTCCGTTTCTTTCTTCGTTTCTCCGTTTCTTTCTTCGTTTCTCCGTTTCTTTCATCGTTTCTTCGCTTCTCCGTTTCTTTCTTCCTCTCTCCGTTTATATCTTCGTTTCTCCATTTATTTCTCCGTTTCTTTCTTCGTTTCTCCGTTTCTTTCTTCGTTTCTCCGTTTATTTCTTCGTTTCTCCATTTATTTCTCCGTTTCTCCGTTTCTTTCTTAGTTTCTTCGTTTCATTGTTCGTTTCTCCGTTTCTTTCTTCGGTCCTCCGTTTATTTCTTCGTTTCTCCATTTATTTCTCCGTTTCTCCGTTTCTTTCTTCGTTTCTTCGTTTCTTTCTTCGTTACTCCGTTTCTTTCTTCGTTTCTCCATTTATTTCTCCGTTTCTCCGTTTCTTTCTTCGTTTCTCCGTTTATTTCTTCGTTTCTCCGTTTATTTCTTCGTTTCTCCATTTATTTCTGCGTTTCTCCGTTTCTTTCTTCGTTTCTCCGTTTCTTTCTTCGTTTCTCCGTTTATTTCTTCGTTTCTCCATTTATTTCTCCGTTTCTCCGTTTCTTTCTTAGTTTCTTCGTTTCATTGTTCGTTTCTCCGTTTCTTTCTTCGGTTCTTCGTTTCTTTCTTCGTTTCTCCGTTTATTTCTTCGTTTCTCCATTTATTTCTGCATTTCTCCGTTTCTTTCTTCGTTTCTCCGTTTATTTCTTCGTTTCTCCATTTATTTCTGCGTTTCTCCGTTTCTTTCTTCGTTTCTCCGTTTCTTTCTTCGTTTCTCCGTTTCTTTCTTCGTTTCTCCGTTTCTTTCTTCGTCTCCATTTATTTCTGCGTTTCTCCGTTTCTTTCTTCGTTTCTCCGTTTCTTTCTTCGTTTCTCCGTTTATTTCTTCGTTTCTCCATTTATTTCTCCGTTTCTCCGTTTCTTTCTTAGTTTCTTCGTTTCATTGTTCGTTTCTCCGTTTCTTTCTTCGGTTCTCCGTTTATTTCTTCGTTTCTCCATTTATTTCTCCGTTTCTCCGTTTCTTTCTTCGTTTCTTCGTTTCTTTCTTCGTTACTCCGTTTCTTTCTTCGTTTCTCCGTTTCTTTCTTCGTTTCTCCGTTTCTTTCATCGTTTCTCCGTTTCTTTCATCGTTTCTTCGCTTCTCCGTTTCTTTCTTCCTCTCTCCGTTTATATCTTCGTTTCTCCATTTATTTCTCCGTTTCTTTCTTCTTTTCTCCGTTTCTATCTCCGTTTCTCCGTTTATTTCTTCGTTTCTCCATTTATTTCTCCGTTTCTCCGTTTCTTTCTTCGTTTCTCCGTTTCTTTCTTCGTTTCTCCGTTTCTTCTTTCGTTTCTCCGTTTCTTTCTTCGTTTCCCCGTTTATTTCTTCCTTTCTCCATTTATTTCTTCCTTTCTCCATTTATTTCTCCGTTTCTCTGTTTCTTTCTTCGTTTCGCCGTTTATATCTTCGTTTCTCCATTTATTTCTCCGTTTCTTTCTCCGTTTCTCCGTTTCTTTGTTCGTTTCTCCGTTTATTTCTTCATTTCTCCATTTATTTCTCCGTTTCTCCGTTTCTTTCTTCGTTTCTCCGTTTCTTTCTTCGTTTCTCCGTTTATTTCTTCGTTTCTCCATTTATTTCTGCGTTTCTCCGTTTCTTTCTTCGTTTCTCCGTTTGTTTCTTCGTTTCTCCATTTATTTCTGCGTTTCTCCGTTTCTTTCTTCGTTTCTCCGTTTCTTTCTTCGTTTCTCCGTTTATTTCTTCGTTTCTCCATTTATTTCTGCGTTTCTCCGTTTCTTTCTTCGTTTCTCCGTTTCTTTCTTCGTTTCTCCGTTTATTTCTTCGTTTCTCCATTTATTTCTCCGTTTCTCCGTTTCTTTCTTAGTTTCTTCGTTTCATTGTTCGTTTCTCCGTTTCTTTCTTCGGTTCTCCGTTTCTTTCTTCGTTTCTCCGTTTATTTCTTCGTTTCTCCATTTATTTCTGCATTTCTCCGTTTCTTTCTTCGTTTCTCCGTTTATTTCTTCGTTTCTCCATTTATTTCTGCGTTTCTCCGTTTCTTTCTTCGTTTCTCCGTTTCTTTCTTCGTTTCTCCGTTTATTTCTTCGTCTCCATTTATTTCTGCGTTTCTCCGTTTCTTTATTCGTTTCTCCGTTTCTTTCTTCGTTTCTCCGTTTATTTCTTCCTTTCTCCATTTATTTCTCCGTTTCTCTGTTTCTTTCTTCCTTTCGCCGTTTATATCTTCGTTTCTCCATCTATTTCTCCGTTTCTTTCTTCGTTTCTCCGTTTCTTTGTTCGTTTCTCCGTTTATTTCTTCATTTCTCCATTTATTTCTCCGTTTCTCCGTTTCTTTCTTCGTTTCTCCATTTATTTCTCCGTTTCTTTCTTCGTTTCTCCGTTTCTTTCTTCGTTTCTCCATTTATTTCCCCGATTCTCCGTTTCTTTCTTCTTTTCTTCGTTTCTTTCTTCGTTTCTCCGTTTCTTTCTTCGTTTCTCCGTTTATTTCTTCATTTCTCCATTTATTTCTCCGCTTCTCCGTTTCTTTCTTCGCTTCTCAGTTTCTTTCTTCCTTTCTCCGACTATATCTTCGTTTCTCCATTTATTTCTCCGCTTCTTTGTTCGTTTCTCCGTTTATTTCTCCGTTTCTCCGTTTCTTTCTTCGTTTCCGCGTTTCCTTGTTCGTTTCTCCGTTTATTTCTTCGTTTCTCCATTTATTTCTCCGTTTCTCCGTTTCTTTCTTCGTTTCTCCGTTTCTTTCTTCGTTCCTCCGATTCTTTTTTCGTTTCTCCGTTTCTTTCTTCGTTTCTCCGTTTCTTTCTTCGTTTCTCCATTTATATCTCCTTTCTCCGTTTCTTTCTTCGTTTCTCCGTTTCTTTGTTCGTTTCTCCGATTCTTTTTTCGTTTCTCCGTTTCTTTCTTCGTTTCTCCATTTCTTTCTTCGTTTCTCCATTTATTTCTCCTTTTCTCCGTTTCTTTGTTCGTTTCCCCGTTTCTTTGTTCGTTTCTCCGTTTCTTTGTTCGTTTCTCCGTTTATTTCTTCTTTTCTCCATTTATATCTCCGTTTCTCCGTTTCTTTCTTCGTTTCTCCGTTACTTTGTTCGTTTCTCCGTTTCTTTCTTCGTTTCTCCGTTTCTTTCTTCGTTTCTCCGTTTCTTTCATCGTTTCTTCGCTTCTCCGTTTCTTTCTTCCTCTCTCCGTTTATATCTTCGTTTCTCCATTTATTTCTCCGTTTCTTTCTTCTTTTCTCCGTTTCTATCTTCGTTTCTCCGTTTATTTCTTCGTTTCTCCATTTATTTCTCCGTTTCTCCGTTTCTTTCTTCGTTTCTCCGTTTCTTTCTTCGTTTCTCCGTTTTTTCCTTCGTTTCTCCGTTTCTTTCTTCGTTTCTCCGTTTATTTCTTCCTTTCTCCATTTATTTCTCCGTTTCTCTGTTTCTTTCTTCGTTTCTCCGTTTCTTTGTTCGTTTCTCCGTTTCTTTCTTCGTTTCTCCGTTTCTTTCTTCGTTTCTCCGTTTCTTTCTTCGTTTCTCGGTTTCTTTCATCGTTTCTTCGCTTCTCCGTTTCTTTCTTCCCCTCTCCGTTTATATCTTCGTTTCTCCATTTATTTCTCCGTTTGTTTCTTCTTTTCTCCGTTTCTATCTTCGTTTCTAAGTTTACTTCTTTGTTTCTCCATTTATTTCTCCGTTAATCCGTTTCTTTCTTCGTTTCTCCGTTTCTTTGTTCGTTTCTCCGTTTCTTTCTCCGTTTCTCGGTTTATTTCTTCGTTTTACCATTTATTTCTCCGATTCTCCGTTTCTTTCTTCGTTTCTCCGTTTCATTCTTCGTTTCTCCGTTTCTTTCTTCATTTCTCCGTTTCTTTCTTGGTTTCTCCGCTTCTTTCTTCGTTTCTCCGTTTATTTCTTCTTTTCTCCATTTATTTCTTCGTTTGTCCGTTTCTTTCTTCGTTTCTCAATTTCTTTGTTCGTTTCTCCGTTTCTTTCTTCGTGTCTCTGTATCTTTGTTCGTTTCTCCGTTTCTTTTTCCGTTTCTCGGTTTATTTCTTCGTTACTCCACTTATTTCTCCGATTCTCCGTTTCTTTCTTCGTTTCTCCGTTTCTTTGTTCGTTTCTCCGAATCTTTTTCCGTTTCTCCGTTTCTTTCTTTGTTTCTCCGTTTCTTTCTTCGTTTCTCCGTTTCTTTCATCGTTTCTTCGCTTCTCCGTTTCTTTCTTCCTCTCTCCGTTTATATCTTCGTTTCTCCATTTATTTCTCCGTTTCTTTCTTCTTTTCTCCGTTTCTATCTTCGTTTCTCCGTTCATTTCTTTGTTTCTCCATTTATTTCTCCGTTTCTTTCTTCGTTTCTCCGTTTCTTTGTTCCTTTCTCCGTTTCTTTCTTTGTTTCTCCGTTTCTTTCTTCGTTTCTCCGTTTCTTTCATCGTTTCTTCGCTTCTCCGTTTCTTTCTTCCTCTCTCCGTTTATATCTTCGTTTCTCCATTTATTTCTCCGTTTCTTTCTTCTTTTCTCCGTTTCTATCTTCGTTTCTCCGTTCATTTCTTTGTTTCTCCATTTATTTCTCCGTTTCTCCGTTTCTTTCTTCGTTTCTCCGTTTCTTTGTTCGATTCTCCGTTTCTTTCTCCGTTTCTTTCTCCGTTTCTCGGTTTATTTCTTCGTTTCTCCAATCATTTCTCCGATTCTCCGTTTCTTTCTTCGTTTCTTCGTTTCTTTCTTCGTTACTCCGTTTCTTTCTTCGTTTCTCCATTTAATTCTCCGCTTCTTCGTTTCTTTGTTCGTTTCTCCGTTTCTTTGTTCGTTTCTCCGTTTCTTTGTTCGGATCTCCGTTTCTTTGTGCGTTTCTCCGTTTCTTTGTTCGTTTCTCCGTTTCTATGTTCGTTTCTCCGTGTCTTTGTTCGTTTCTCCGTTTCTATCTTCGTTTCTCCGTTTACTTCTTCGTTTCTCCATTTATTTCTCCGTTTCTCCGTTTCGTTCTTCGTTTCTCCGCTTCTTTGTTCGTTTCTCCGTTTCTTTCTCCGTTTCTCGGTTTATTTCTTCGTTTCACCATTTATTTCTCCGATTCTCCGTTTCTTTCTTCGTTTCTCCGTTTCTTTCTTCGTTTCTCCGTTTCTTTCTTCGTTTCTCCGTTTCTTTCTTCGTTTCTCCGCTTCTTTCTTCGTTTCTCCGTTTATTTCTTCGTTTCTCCATTTATTTCTCCGTTTCTCCGTTTCTTTCTTCGTTTGTCCGTTTCTTTCTTCGTTTCTGAATTTCTTTGTTCGTTTCTCCGTTTCTTTCTTCGTGTCTCTGTATCTTTGTTCGTTTCTCCGTTTCTTTCTCCGTTTCTCGGTTTATTTCTTCGTTACTCCACTTATTTCTCCGATTCTCCGTTTCTTTCTTCGTTTCTTCGTTTCTTTCTTCGTTACTCCGTTTCTTTCTTCGTTTCTCCATTTATTTCTTCGTTTCTCCATTTATTTCTCCGTTTCTCCGTTTCTTTCTTCGTTTCTCTCTTCCTCTCTCCGTTTATATCTTCGTTTCTCCATTTATTTCTCCGTTTCTTTCTTCTTTTCTCCGTTTCTATCTTCGTTTCGCCGTTCATTTCTTTGTTTCTCGGTTTATTTCTTCGATTCTCCAATTATTTCTCCGATTCTCCGTTTCTTTCTTCGTTTCTTCGTTTCTTTCTCCGTTTCTCGGTTTATTTCTTCGATTCTCCAATTATTTCTCCGATTCTCCGTTTCTTTCTTCGTTTCTTCGTTTCTTTCTTCGTTACTCGGTTTCTTTCTTCGTTTCTCCATTTAATTCTCCGCTTCTTCGTTTCTTTGTTCGTTTCTGCGTTTCTTTGTTCGTTTCTCCGTTTCTTTGTTCGTTTCTCCGTTTCTTTGTTCGTTTCTCCGTTTCTTTGTTCGTTTCTCCGTTTCTATGTTCGTTTCTCCGTTTCCTTGTTCGTTTCTCCGTTTCTTTCTTCGTTTCTCCGTTTCTTTCTTCGTTTCTCCGTTTCTTTCCCCGCTTCTCGGCTTATTTCTCCGATTCTCCGTTTCTTTCTTCGTTTCTCCGTTTCTTTCTTCGTTTCTCCGTTTCCTTCTTCGTTTCTCCGTCTCTTTCTTCGATTCACCGTTTCTTCCTCCGTTTCTCCGTTCCTTTGTTCGTTTCTCGGTTCCTTTGTTCGTTTCTCCGTTTCTTTCTTCGTTTCTCCATTTATTTCTGCATTTCTCCGTTTCTTTGTTCGTTTCTCCGTTTCTTTGTTCGTTTCTCCGTTTCTTTCTTCGTTTCTTCGTTTCTTTCTTCGTTACTCCGTTTCTTTCTTCGTTTCTCCGTTTCTTTCTTCGTTTCTCCGATTCTTTCTACGTTTCTCCGTCTATTTCTTCGTTTCTCCATTTATTTCCCCGCTTCTCCGTTTCTTTCTTCGTTTCTCCGTTTCTTTCTTCGTTTCTCCGTTTCTTTGTTCGTTTCTCCGTTTCTTTCTCCGTATCTCGGTTTATTTCTTCGTTTCTCCAATTATTTCTCCGATTCTCCGTTTCTTTCTTCGTTTCTTCGTTTCTTTCTTCGTTCCTCTGTTTCTTTGTTCGTTTCTCCGTTTCTTTCTCCGTTTCTCGGTTTATTTCTTCGTTTCTCCACTTATTTTTCCGATTCTCCGTTTCTTTCTTCGTTTCTTTCTTCGTTACTCCGTTTCTTTCTTCGTTTCTACATTTATTTCTCCGCTTCTTCGTTTCTTTGTTCGTTTCTCCGTTTCTTTGTTCGTTTCTCCGTTTCTTTGTTCGTATCTCCGTTTCTTTGTTCGTTTCTCCGTTTCTTTGTTCGTTTCTCCGTTTCTATGTTCGTTTCTCCGTTTCTTTGTTCGTTTCTCCGTTTCTATCTTCGTTTCTCCGTTTACTTCTTCGTTTCTCCATTTATTTCTCCGTTTCTCCGTTTCGTTCTTCGTTTCTCCGTTTCTTTGTTCGTTTCTCCGTTTCTTTCTCCGTTTCTCGGTTTATTTCTTCGTTTCACCATTTATTTCTCCGATTCTCCGTTTCTTTCTTCGTTTCTCCGTTTCTTTCTTCGTTTCTCCGTTTCTTTCTTCGTTTCTCCGTTTCTTTCTTCGTTTCTCCGCTTCTTTCTTCGTTTCTCCGTTTATTTCTTCGTTTCTCCATTTATTTCTCCGTTTCTCCGTTTCTTTCTTCGTTTGTCCGTTTCTTTCTTCGTTTCTCAATTTCTTTGTTCGTTTCTCCGTTTCTTTCTTCGTGTCTCTGTATCTTTGTTCGTTTCTCCGTTTCTTTCTCCGTTTCTCGGTTTATTTCTTCGTTACTCCACTTATTTCTTCGTTACTCCACTTATTTCTCCGATTCTCCGTTTCTTTCTTCGTTTCTTCGTTTCTTTCTTCGTTACTCCGTTTCTTTCTTCGTTTCTCCATTTATTTCTTCGTTTCTCCATTTATATCTCCGTTTCTCCGTTTCTTTCTTCGTTTCTCTCTTCCTCTCCCCGTTTATATCTTCGTTTCTCCATTTATTTCTCCGTTTCTTTCTTCTTTTCTCCGTTTCTATCTTCGTTTCTCCGTTCATTTCTTTGTTTCTCCATTTATTTCTCCGTTTCTCCGTTTCTTTTTTCGTTTCTCCGTTTCTTTGTTCGTTTCTCCGTTTCTCGGTTTATTTCTTCGATTCTCCAATTATTTCTCCGATTCTCCGTTTCTTTCTTCGTTTCTTCGTTTCTTTCTTCGTTACTCGGTTTCTTTCTTCGTTTCTCCATTTAATTCTCCGCTTCTTCGTTTCTTTGTTCGTTTCTGCGTTTCTTTGTTCGTTTCTCCGTTTCTTTGTTCGTTTCTCCGTTTCTTTGTTCGTTTCTCCGTTTCTTTGTTCGTTTCTCCGTTTCTATGTTCGTTTCTCCGTTTCTTTGTTCGTTTCTCCGTTTCTTTCTTCGTTTCTCCGTTTCTTTCTTCGTTTCTCCGTTTCTTTCCCCGCTTCTCGGCTTATTTCTCCGATTCTCCGTTTCTTTCTTCGTTTCTCCGTTTCTTTCTTCGTTTCTCCGTTTCTTTCTTCGTTTCTCCGTTTCTTTCTTCGATTCACCGTTTCTTCCTCCGTTTCTCCGTTCCTTTGTTCGTTTCTCGGTTCCTTTGTTCGTTTCTCCGTTTCTTTCTTCGTTTCTCCATTTATTTCTCCATTTCTCCGTTTCTTTGTTCGTTTCTCCGTTTCTTTGTTCGTTTCTCCGTTTCTTTCTTCGTTTCTTCGTTTCTTTCTTCGTTACTCCGTTTCTTTCTTCGTTTCTCCATTTCTTTCTTCGTTTCTCCGATTCTTTCTACGTTTCTCCGTCTATTTCTTCGTTTCTCCATTTATTTCCCCGCTTCTCTGTTTCTTTCTTCGTTTCTCCGTTTCTTCCTTCGTTTCTCTATTTGTTTGTTCGTTTCTCCGTTTCTTTCTCCGTTTCTCGGTTTATTTCTTCGTTTCTCCACTTATTTTTCCGATTCTCCGTTTCTTTCTTCGTTTCTTTCTTCGTTACTCCGTTTCTTTCTTCGTTTCTACATTTATTTCTCCGCTTCTTCGTTTCTTTGTTCGTTTCTCCGTTTCTTTGTTCGTTTCTCCGTTTCTTTGTTCGTATCTCCGTTTCTTTGTTCGTTTCTCCGTTTCTTTGTTCGTTTCTCCGTTTCTATGTTCGTTTCTCCGTTTCTTTGTTCGTTTCTCCGTTTCTATCTTCGTTTCTCCGTTTACTTCTTCGTTTCTCCATTTATTTCTCCGTTTCTCCGTTTCGTTCTTCGTTTCTCCTTTCTTTGTTCGTTTCTCCGTTTCTTTCTCCGTTTCTCGGTTTATTTCTTCGTTTCACCATTTATTTCTCCGATTCTCCGTTTCTTTCTTCGTTTCTCCGTTTCTTTCTTCGTTTCTCCGTTTCTTTCTTCGTTTCTCCGTTTCTTTCTTCGTTTCTCCGCTTCTTTCTTCGTTTCTCCGTTTATTTCTTCGTTTCTCCATTTATTTCTCCGTTTCTCCGTTTCTTTCTTCGTTTGTCCGTTTCTTTCTTCGTTTCTCAATTTCTTTGTTCGTTTCTCCGTTTCTTTCTTCGTGTCTCTGTATCTTTGTTCGTTTCTCCGTTTCTTTCTCCGTTTCTCGGTTTATTTCTTCGTTACTCCACTTATTTCTCCGATTCTCCGTTTCTTTCTTCGTTTCTTCGTTTCTTTCTTCGTTACTCCGTTTCTTTCTTCGTTTCTCCATTTATTTCTTCGTTTCTCCATTTATATCTCCGTTTCTCCGTTTCTTTCTTCGTTTCTCTCTTCCTCTCTCCGTTTATATCTTCGTTTCTCCATTTATTTCTCCGTTTCTTTCTTCTTTTCTCCGTTTCTATCTTCGTTTCTCCGTTCATTTCTTTGTTTCTCCATTTATTTCTCCGTTTCTCCGTTTCTTTTTTCGTTTCTCCGTTTCTTTGTTCGTTTCTCCGTTTCTCGGTTTATTTCTTCGATTCTCCAATTATTTCTCCGATTCTCCGTTTCTTTCTTCGTTTCTTCGTTTCTTTCTCCGTTTCTCGGTTTATTTCTTCGATTCTCCAATTATTTCTCCGATTCTCCGTTTCTTTCTTCGTTTCTTCGTTTCTTTCTTCGTTACTCGGTTTCTTTCTTCGTTTCTCCATTTAATTCTCCGCTTCTTCGTTTCTTTGTTCGTTTCTGCGTTTCTTTGTTCGTTTCTCCGTTTCTTTGTTCGTTTCTCCGTTTCTTTGTTCGTTTCTCCGTTTCTTTGTTCGTTTCTCCGTTTCTATGTTCGTTTCTCCGTTTCCTTGTTCGTTTCTCCGTTTCTTTCTTCGTTTCTCCGTTTCTTTCTTCGTTTCTCCGTTTCTTTCCCCGCTTCTCGGCTTATTTCTCCGATTCTCCGTTTCTTTCTTCGTTTCTCCGTTTCTTTCTTCGTTTCTCCGTTTCCTTCTTCGTTTCTCCGTCTCTTTCTTCGATTCACCGTTTCTTCCTCCGTTTCTCCGTTCCTTTGTTCGTTTCTCGGTTCCTTTGTTCGTTTCTCCGTTTCTTTCTTCGTTTCTCCATTTATTTCTGCATTTCTCCGTTTCTTTGTTCGTTTCTCCGTTTCTTTGTTCGTTTCTCCGTTTCTTTCTTCGTTTCTTCGTTTCTTTCTTCGTTACTTCCGTTTCTTTCTTCGTTTCTCCGTTTCTTTCTTCGTTTCTCCGATTCTTTCTACGTTTCTCACGTCTATTTCTTCGTTCTTCTCCATTTATTCTCCCGCTTCTCCGTTTCTTTCTTCGTTTCTCCGTTTCTTTCTTCGTTTCTCCGTTTCTTTGTTCGTTTCTCCGTTTCTTTCTCCGTATCTCGGTTTATTTCTTCGTTTCTCCAATTATTTCTCCGATTCTCCGTTTCTTTCTTCGTTTCTTCGTTTCTTTCTTCGTTCCTCTGTTTCTTTGTTCGTTTCTCCGTTTCTTTCTCCGTTTCTCGGTTATTTCTTCGTTTCTCCACTTATTTTTCCGATTCTCCGTTTCTTTCTTCGTTTCTTTCTTCGTTACTCCGTTTCTTTCTTCGTTTCTACATTTATTTCTCCGCTTCTTCGTTTCTTTGTTCGTTTCTCCGTTTCTTTGTTCTTTTCTCCGTTCTTTGTTCGTATCTCGTTTCTTTGTTCGTTTCTCCGTTTCTTTGTTCGTTTCTCCGTTTCCTTTCGTTCCGTTTCTCCGTTATATGTTCGTTTCTCCGTTTCTTTGTTCGTTTCTCCGTTTCTATCTTCGTTTCTCCGTTTACTTCTTCGTTTCTCCATTTATTTCTCCGTTTCTCCGTTTCGTTCTTCGTTTCTCCGTTTCTTTGTTCGTTTCTCCGTTTCTTTCTCCGTTTCTCGGTTTATTTCTTCGTTTCACCATTTATTTCTCCGATTCTCCGTTTCTTTCTTCGTTTCTCCGTTTCTTTCTTCGTTTCTCCGTTTCTTTCTTCGTTTCTCCGTTTCTTTCTTCGTTTCTCCGCTTCTTTCTTCGTTTCTCCGTTTATTTCTTCGTTTCTCCATTTATTTCTCCGTTTCTCCGTTTCTTTCTTCGTTTGTCCGTTTATTCTTTCTTCGTTTCTCAATTTCTTTGTTCGTTTCTCCGTTTCTTTCTTCGTGTCTCTGTATCTTTGTTCGTTTCTCCGTTTCTTTCTCCGTTTCTCCGGTTTATTTCTTCGTTACTCCACTTATTTCTTCGTTACTCCACTTATTTCTCCGATTCTCCGTTTCTTTCTTCGTTTCTTCGTTTCTTTCTTCGTTACTCCCGTTTCTTTCTTCGTTTCCTCCATTTATTTCTTCGTTTCTCCATTTATATCTCCGTTTCTCCGTTTCTTTCTTCGTTTCTCTCTTCCTCTCTCCGTTTATATCTTCGTTTCTCCATTTATTTCTCCGTTTCTTTCTTCTTTTCTCCGTTTCTATCTTCGTTTCTCCGTTCATTTCTTTGTTTCTCCATTTATTTCTCGTCTCCGTTTCTTCTCGTTTCTCCTTTTTCGTTTCTCCGTTTCTTTGTCGTTTCTCCGTTTCTCGGTTTATTTCTTCGATTCTCCAATTATTTCTCCGATTCTCCGTTTCTTTCTTCGTTTCTTCGTTTCTTTCTTCGTTACTCGGTTTCTTTCTTCGTTTCTCCATTTAATTTCTCCGCTTCTTCGTTTCTTTGTTCGTTTCTGCGTTTCTTTGTTCGTTTCTCCCGTTTCTTTGTTCGTTTCTCCGTTTCTTTGTTCGTTTCTCCGTTTCTTTGTTCGTTTCTCCGTTTCTATGTTCGTTTCTCCGTTTCTTTGTTCGTCGTTCTCCGTTTCTTTCTTCGTTTCTCCGTTTCTTTCTTCGTTTCTCCGTTTCTTTCCCCGCCTTCTCGGCTTATTTCTCCGATTCTCCGTTTCTTTCTTCGTTTCTTCCGTTTCTTTCTCTCGTTTCTCCGTTTCTTTCTTCGTTCTCCGTTTCTTTCTTCGATTCACCGTTTCTTCCTCCGTTTCTCCGTTCCTTTGTTAGTTCTTCCACGGTTCCTTTGTTCGTTTCTCCGTTTCTTTCTTCCGTTTCTCCATTTATTTCTCCATTTCTCCGTTTCTTTGTTCGTTTCTCCGTTTCTTTGTTCGTTTCTCCCGTTTCTTTCTTCGTTTCTTCGTTTCTTTCTTCGTTACTCCCGTTTCTTTCTTCGTTTCTCCATTTCTTTCTCGTTTCTCCGATTCTTTCTACGTTTCTCCGTCTATTTCTTCGTTTCTCCATTTATTTCCCCGCTTCTCTGTTTCTTCTTTCGTTTCTCCGTTTCTTCCTTCGTTTCTCTCTTTCTTTGTTCGTTTCTCCGTTTCTTTCTCCGTTTCTCGGTTTATTTCTTCGTTTCTCCACTTATTTTTCCGATTCTCCGTTTCTTTCTTCGTTTCGTTCTTCGTTACTCCGTTTCTTTCTTCGTTTCTACATTTATTTCTCCGCTTCTTCGTTTCTTTGTTCGTTTCTCCGTTTCTTTGTTCGTTTCTCCGTTTCTTTGTTCGTATCTCCGTTTCTTTGTTCGTTTCTCCGTTTCTTTGTTCGTTTCTCCGTTTCTATGTTCGTTTCTCCCGTTTCTTTGTTCGTTTCTCCGTTATCTATCTTCGTTTCTCCGTTTACTTCTTCGTTTCTCCATTTATTTCTCCGTTTCTCCGTTTCGTTCTTCGGTTTATTTCTTCGTTTCACCATTTATTTCTCCGATTCTCCGTTTCTTTCTTCGTTTCTCCGTTTCTTTCTTCGTTTCTCCGTTTCTTTCTTCGTTTCTCCGTTTCTTTCTTCGTTTCTCCGCTTCTTTCTTCGTTTCTCCGTTTATTTCTTCGTTTCTCCATTTATTTCTCCGTTTCTCCGTTTCTTTCTTCGTTTGTCCGTTTCTTTCTTCGTTTCTCAATTTCTTTGTTCGTTTCTCCGTTTCTTTCTTCGTGTCTCTGTATCTTTGTTCGTTTCTCCGTTTCTTTCTCCGTTTCTCGGTTTATTTCTTCGTTACTCCACTTATTTCTCCGATTCTCCGTTTCTTTCTTCGTTTCTTCGTTTCTTTCTTCGTTACTCCGTTTCTTTCTTCGTTTCTCCATTTATTTCTTCGTTTCTCCATTTATATCTCCGTTTCTCCGTTTCTTTCTTCGTTTCTCTCTTCCTCTCTCCGTTTATATCTTCGTTTCTCCATTTATTTCTCCGTTTCTTTCTTCTTTTCTCCGTTTCTATCTTCGTTTCTCCGTTCATTTCTTTGTTTCTCCATTTATTTCTCCGTTTCTCCGTTTCTTTTTTCGTTTCTCCGTTTCTTTGTTCGTTTCTCCGTTTCTCGGTTTATTTCTTCGATTCTCCAATTATTTCTCCGATTCTCCGTTTCTTTCTTCGTTTCTTCGTTTCTTTCTTCGTTACTCGGTTTCTTTCTTCGTTTCTCCATTTAATTCTCCGCTTCTTCGTTTCTTTGTTCGTTTCTGCGTTTCTTTGTTCGTTTCTCCGTTTCTTTGTTCGTTTCTCCGTTTCTTTGTTCGTGTCTCCGTTTCTTTCTTCGTTTCTCCGTTTCTTTCTTCGTTTCTCCGTTTCTTTCTTCGTTTCTCCGTTTCTTTCTTCGATTCACCGTTTCTTCCTCCGTTTCTCCGTTCCTTTGTTCGTTTCTCGGTTCCTTTGTTCGTTTCTCCGTTTCTTTCTTCGTTTCTCCATTTATTTCTCCATTTCTCCGTTTCTTTGTTCGTTTCTCCGTTTCTTTGTTCGTTTCTCCGTTTCTTTCTTCGTTTCTTCGTTTCTTTCTTCGTTACTCCGTTTCTTTCTTCGTTTCTCCATTTCTTTCTTCGTTTCTCCGATTCTTTCTACGTTTCTCCGTCTATTTCTTCGTTTCTCCATTTATTTCCCCGCTTCTCCGTTTCTTTCTTCGTTTCTCCGTTTCTTTCTTCGTTTCTCCGTTTCTTTGTTCGTTTCTCCGTTTCTTTCTCCGTATCTCGGTTTATTTCTTCGTTTCTCCACTTATTTCTCCGATTCTCCGTTTCTTTCTTCGTTTCTCCGTTTCTTTCTACGTTTCTCCGTCTATTTATTCGTTTCTCCATTTATTTCCCCGCTTCTCCGTTTCTTTCTTCGTTTCTCCGTTTCTTTCTTCGTTTCTCCATTTATTTCTCCGCATCTCCGTTTCTTTCTCCGATTCTCCGTTTCATTCTTCGCTTCTTCGTTTCTTTGTTCGTTACTCAGTTTCTTTCTTCGTTTCTCCGTTTCTTTCTTCGTTTCTCCGTTTCTTTCTTCGTTTCTCCGTTTCTTTCTTCGTTTCTCCATTTATTTCTCCGCATCTCCGTTTCTTTCTCCGATTCTCCGTTTGTTTCTTCGCTTCTTCGTTTCTTTGTTCGTTACTCAGTTTCTTTCTTCGTTTCTCCGTTTCTTTCTTCGTTTCTCCGTTTCTTTCTTCGTTTCTCCGTCTATTTCATCGTTTCTCCATTTATTTCTCCGCTTCTCCGTTTCTTCCTTCGTTTCTGCGCTTCTTTGTTCGTTTCTGCGTTTCTTTGTTCGTTTCTCCGTTTCTTTCATCGTTTCTCCGTTTCTTTGTTCGTTTCTCTGTTTCTTTGTCCGTTTCTCCGTTTCTTTCTTCGTTTCTCTGTTTCTTTCCTCGTTTCTCCGTTTGTTTCTTCGTTTCTCCGTTTCTTTCTTCGTTTCTCGGTTTATCTCTTCGTTTCTCCATTTATTTCCCCGGTTCTCCGTTTCTTTCTTCGTTTCTTCGTTTCTTTCTTCGTTACTCCGATTCTTTCTTCGTTTCTCCGTTTCCTTCTTCGTTTCTCCATTTATTTCTTCGTTTCTCCGTTTCTTTTTTCGTTTCTCCGTTTCTTTCTTCGTTTCTCCATTTATTTCTCCGTTTCTCCGTTTCTTTCTTCGTTTCTCCGTTTCTTTGTTCCTTTCTGCGTTTCTTTCTCCGTTTCACGGTTTATTTCTTCGTTTCTCCGTTTTTTCCTTCGTTTCTCCGTTTCTTTCTTCGTTTCTCCGTTTATTTCTTCCTTTCTCCATTTATTCCTCCGTTTCTCTTTTTCTTTCTTCGTTTCTCCGTTTCTTTCTTCGTTACTCCGTTTCTTTCTTCGTTTCTCCATTTATTTCTCCGTTTCTCCGTTTCTTTCTTCGTTTCTCCGTTTCTTTCTTCGTTTCTCCGTTTCTTTCTTCGTTTCTCCGTTTCTTTCTTCGTTTCTCCGTTTCTTTGTTCGTTTCTCCGCTTCTTTGTTCGTTTCTCCATTTATTTCTCCGTTTATTTCTTCGTTTCTCCGTTTCT
Organism: Ptiloglossa arizonensis; assembly: GCF_051014685.1. Lineage (NCBI taxonomy): Eukaryota > Metazoa > Arthropoda > Insecta > Hymenoptera > Colletidae > Ptiloglossa > Ptiloglossa arizonensis. Next base: position 377,317 of record NW_027478829.1, on the reverse strand, counting down.
TTCTTCGTTTCTCCATTTATTTCCCCGATTCCCCGTTTCTTTCTTCTTTTCTTCGTTTCTTTCTTCGTTACTCCGTTTCTTTCTTCGTTTCTCCGTTTCTTTCTTCGTTTCTCCGTTTCTTTCATCGTTTCTTCGCTTCTCCGTTTCTTTCTTCCTCTCTCCGTTTATATCTTCGTTTCTCCATTTATTTCTCCGTTTCTCTGTTTCTTTCTTCCTTTCGCCGTTTATATCTTCGTTTCTCCATTTATTTCTCCGTTTCTTTCTCCGTTTCTCCGTTTCTTTGTTCGTTTCTCCGTTTATTTCTTCATTTCTCCATTTATTTCTCCGCTTCTCCGTTTCTTTCTTCGTTTCTCCGTTTCTTTCTTCGTTTCTCCGTTTATTTCTTCGTTTCTCCATTTATTTCTGCGTTTCTCCGTTTCTTTCTTCGTTTCTCCGTTTATTTCTTCGTTTCTCCATTTATTTCTGCGTTTCTCCGTTTCTTTCTTCGTTTCTCCGTTTCTTTCTTCGTTTCTCCGTTTATTTCTTCGTTTCTCCATTTATTTCTGCGTTTCTCCGTTTCTTTCTTCGTTTCTCCGTTTCTTTCTTCGTTTCTCCGTTTATTTCTTCGTTTCTCCATTTATTTCTCCGTTTCTCCGTTTCTTTCTTAGTTTCTTCGTTTCATTGTTCGTTTCTCCGTTTCTTTCTTCGGTTCTCCGTTTCTTTCTTCGTTTCTCCGTTTATTTCTTCGTTTCTCCATTTATTTCTGCATTTCTCCGTTTCTTTCTTCGTTTCTCCGTTTATTTCTTCGTTTCTCCATTTATTTCTGCGTTTCTCCGTTTCTTTCTTCGTTTCTCCGTTTCTTTCTTCGTTTCTCCGTTTCTTTCTTCGTTTCTCCGTTTATTTCTTCGTTTCTCCATTTATTTCTCCGTTTCTCCGTTTCTTTCTTAGTTTCTTCGTTTCATTGTTCGTTCCTCCGTTTCTTTCTTCGGTTCTCCGTTTATTTCTTCGTTTCTCCATTTATTTCTCCGTTTCTCCGTTTCTTTCTTCGTTTCTTCGTTTCTTTCTTCGTTACTCCGTTTCTTTCTTCGTTTCTCCATTTATTTCTCCGTTTCTCCGTTTCTTTCTTCGTTTCTCCGTTTCTTTCTTCGTTTCTCCGTTTGTTTCTCCGTTTCTCCGTTTCTTTCTTCGTTTCTCCGTTTCTTCCTTCGTTTCTCCGTTTCTTTCTTCGTTTCTCCGTTTATTTCTTCCTTTCTCCATTTATTTCTCCGTTTCTCTGTTTCTTTCTTCCTTTCGCCGTTTATATCTTCGTTTCTCCATTTATTTCTCCGTTTCTTTCTTCGTTTCTCCGTTTCTTTGTTCGTTTCTCCGTTTATTTCTTCATTTCTCCATTTATTTCTCCGTTTCTCCGTTTCTTTCTTCGTTTCTCCATTTATTTCTCCGTTTCTTTCTTCGTTTCTCCGTTTCTTTCTTCGTTTCTCCATTTATTTCCCCGATTCTCCGTTTCTTTCTTCTTTTCTTCGTTTCTTTCTTCGTTTCTCCGTTTCTTTCTTCGTTTCTCCGTTTATTTCTTCATTTCTCCATTTATTTCTCCGCTTCTCCGTTTCTTTCTTCGCTTCTCAGTTTCTTTCTTCCTTTCTCCGACTATATCTTCGTTTCTCCATTTATTTCTCCGCTTCTTTGTTCGTTTCTCCATTTATTTCTCCGTTTCTCCGTTTCTTTCTTCGTTTCCGCGTTTCCTTGTTCGTTTCTCCGTTTATTTCTTCGTTTCTCCATTTATTTCTCCGTTTCTACGTTTCTTTCTTCGTTTCTCCGTTTCTTTCTTCGTTCCTCCGATTCTTTTTTCGTTTCTCCGTTTCTTTCTTCGTTTCTCCGTTTCTTTCTTCGTTTCTCCATTTATATCTCCTTTCTCCGTTTCTTTCTTCGTTTCTCCGTTTCTTTGTTCGTTTCTCCGATTCTTTTTTCGTTTCTCCGTTTCTCTCTTCGTTTCTCCATTTCTTTCTTCGTTTCTCCATTTATTTCTCCTTTTCTCCGTTTCTTTGTTCGTTTCCCCGTTTCTTTGTTCGTTTCTCCGTTTCTTTGTTCGTTTCTCCGTTTATTTCTTCTTTTCTCCATTTATATCTCCGTTTCTCCGTTTCTTTCTTCGTTTCTCCGTTACTTTGTTCGTTTCTCCGTTTCTTTCTTCGTTTCTCCGTTTCTTTCTTCGTTTCTCCGTTTCTTTCATCGTTTCTTCGCTTCTCCGTTTCTTTCTTCCTCTCTCCGTTTATATCTTCGTTTCTCCATTTATTTCTCCGTTTCTTTCTTCTTTTCTCCGTTTCTATCTTCGTTTCTCCGTTTATTTCTTCGTTTCTCCATTTATTTCTCCGTTTCTCCGTTTCTTTCTTCGTTTCTCCGTTTCTTTCTTCGTTTCTCCGTTTTTTCCTTCGTTTCTCCGTTTCTTTCTTCGTTTCTCCGTTTATTTCTTCCTTTCTCCATTTATTTCTCCGTTTCTCTGTTTCTTTCTTCGTTTCTCCGTTTCTTTGTTCGTTTCTCCGTTTCTTTCTTCGTTTCTCCGTTTCTTTCTTCGTTTCTCCGTTTCTTTCTTCGTTTCTCGGTTTATTTCATCGTTTCTTCGCTTCTCCGTTTCTTTCTTCCCCTCTCCGTTTATATCTTCGTTTCTCCATTTATTTCTCCGTTTGTTTCTTCTTTTCTCCGTTTCTATCTTCGTTTCTAAGTTTACTTCTTCGTTTCTCCATTTATTTCTCCGTTAATCCGTTTCTTTCTTCGTTTCTCCGTTTCTTTGTTCGTTTCTCCGTTTCTTTCTCCGTTTCTCGGTTTATTTCTTCGTTTTACCATTTATTTCTCCGATTCTCCGTTTCTTTCTTCGTTTCTCCGTTTCATTCTTCGTTTCTCCGTTTCTTTCTTCATTTCTCCGTTTCTTTCTTGGTTTCTCCGCTTCTTTCTTCGTTTCTCCGTTTATTTCTTCTTTTCTCCATTTATTTCTTCGTTTGTCCGTTTCTTTCTTCGTTTCTCAATTTCTTTGTTCGTTTCTCCGTTTCTTTCTTCGTGTCTCTGTATCTTTGTTCGTTTCTCCGTTTCTTTTTCCGTTTCTCGGTTTATTTCTTCGTTACTCCACTTATTTCTCCGATTCTCCGTTTCTTTCTTCGTTTCTCCGTTTCTTTGTTCGTTTCTCCGAATCTTTTTTCGTTTCTCCGTTTCTTTCTTTGTTTCTCCGTTTCTTTCTTCGTTTCTCCGTTTCTTTCATCGTTTCTTCGCTTCTCCGTTTCTTTCTTCCTCTCTCCGTTTATATCTTCGTTTCTCCATTTATTTCTCCGTTTCTTTCTTCTTTTCTCCGTTTCTATCTTCGTTTCTCCGTTCATTTCTTTGTTTCTCCATTTATTTCTCCGTTTCTCCGTTTCTTTCTTCGTTTCTCCGTTTCTTTGTTCCTTTCTCCGTTTCTTTCTTTGTTTCTCCGTTTCTTTCTTCGTTTCTCCGTTTCTTTCATCGTTTCTTCGCTTCTCCGTTTCTTTCTTCCTCTCTCCGTTTATATCTTCGTTTCTCCATTTATTTCTCCGTTTCTTTCTTCTTTTCTCCGTTTCTATCTTCGTTTCTCCGTTCATTTCTTTGTTTCTCCATTTATTTCTCCGTTTCTCCGTTTCTTTCTTCGTTTCTCCGTTTCTTTGTTCGTTTCTCCGTTTCTTTCTCCGTTTCTCGGTTTATTTCTTCGTTTCTCCAATCATTTCTCCGATTCTCCGTTTCTTTCTTCGTTTCTTCGTTTCTTTCTTCGTTACTCCGTTTCTTTCTTCGTTTCTCCATTTAATTCTCCGCTTCTTCGTTTCTTTGTTCGTTTCTCCGTTTCTTTGTTCGTTTCTCCGTTTCTTTGTTCGGATCTCCGTTTCTTTGTTCGTTTCTCCGTTTCTTTGTTCGTTTCTCCGTTTCTATGTTCGTTTCTCCGTTTCTTTGTCCGTTTCTCCGTTTCTATCTTCGTTTCTCCGTTTACTTCTTCGTTTCTCCATTTATTTCTCCGTTTCTCCGTTTCGTTCTTCGTTTCTCCGTTTCTTTGTTCGTTTCTCCGTTTCTTTCTCCGTTTCTCGGTTTATTTCTTCGTTTCACCATTTATTTCTCCGATTCTCCGTTTCTTTCTTCGTTTCTCCGTTTCTTTCCTCGTTTCTCCGTTTCTTTCTTCGTTTCTCCGTTTCTTTCTTCGTTTCTCCGCTTCTTTCTTCGTTTCTCCGTTTATTTCTTCGTTTCTCCATTTATTTCTCCGTTTCTCCGTTTCTTTCTTCGTTTGTCCGTTTCTTTCTTCGTTTCACAATTTCTTTGTTCGTTTCTCCGTTTCTTTCTTCGTGTCTCTGTATCTTTGTTCGTTTCTCCGTTTCTTTCTCCGTTTCTCGGTTTATTTCTTCGTTACTCCACTTATTTCTCCGATTCTCCGTTTCTTTCTTCGTTTCTTCGTTTCTTTCTTCGTTACTCCGTTTCTTTCTTCGTTTCTCCATTTATTTCTTCGTTTCTCCATTTATATCTCCGTTTCTCCGTTTCTTTCTTCTTTTCTCCGTTTCTATCTTCGTTTCTCCGTTCATTTCTTTGTTTCTCCATTTATTTCTCCGTTTCTCCGTTTCTTTCTTCGTTTCTCCGTTTCTTTGTTCGTTTCTCCGTTTCTTTCTCCGTTTCTCGGTTTATTTCTTCGTTTCTCCAATCATTTCTCCGATTCTCCGTTTCTTTCTTCGTTTCTTCGTTTCTTTCTTCGTTACTCCGTTTCTTTCTTCGTTTCTCCATTTAATTCTCCGCTTCTTCGTTTCTTTGTTCGTTTCTCCGTTTCTTTGTTCGTTTCTCCGTTTCTTTGTTCGGATCTCCGTTTCTTTGTTCGTTTCTCCGTTTCTTTGTTCGTTTCTCCGTTTCTATGTTCGTTTCTCCGTTTCTTTGTCCGTTTCTCCGTTTCTATCTTCGTTTCTCCGTTTACTTCTTCGTTTCTCCATTTATTTCTCCGTTTCTCCGTTTCGTTCTTCGTTTCTCCGTTTCTTTGTTCGTTTCTCCGTTTCTTTCTCCGTTTCTCGGTTTATTTCTTCGTTTCACCATTTATTTCTCCGATTCTCCGTTTCTTTCTTCGTTTCTCCGTTTCTTTCTTCGTTTCTCCGTTTCTTTCTTCGTTTCTCCGTTTCTTTCTTCGTTTCTCCGCTTCTTTCTTCGTTTCTCCGTTTATTTCTTCGTTTCTCCATTTATTTCTCCGTTTCTCCGTTTCTTTCTTCGTTTGTCCGTTTCTTTCTTCGTTTCACAATTTCTTTGTTCGTTTCTCCGTTTCTTTCTTCGTGTCTCTGTATCTTTGTTCGTTTCTCCGTTTCTTTCTCCGTTTCTCGGTTTATTTCTTCGTTACTCCACTTATTTCTCCGATTCTCCGTTTCTTTCTTCGTTTCTTCGTTTCTTTCTTCGTTACTCCGTTTCTTTCTTCGTTTCTCCATTTATTTCTTCGTTTCTCCATTTATATCTCCGTTTCTCCGTTTCTTTCTTCGTTTCTCTCTTCCTCTCTCCGTTTATATCTTCGTTTCTCCATTTATTTCTCCGTTTCTTTCTTCTTTTCTCCGTTTCTATCTTCGTTTCTCCGTTCATTTCTTTGTTTCTCCATTTATTTCTCCGTTTCTCCGTTTCTTTTTTCGTTTCTCCGTTTCTTTGTTCGTTTCTCCGTTTCTCGGTTTATTTCTTCGATTCTCCAATTATTTCTCCGATTCTCCGTTTCTTTCTTCGTTTCTTCGTTTCTTTCTTCGTTACTCGGTTTCTTTCTTCGTTTCTCCATTTAATTCTCCGCTTCTTCGTTTCTTTGTTCGTTTCTGCGTTTCTTTGTTCGTTTCTCCGTTTCTTTGTTCGTTTCTCCGTTTCTTTGTTCGTTTCTCCGTTTCTTTGTTCGTTTCTCCGTTTCTATGTTCGTTTCTCCGTTTCTTTGTTCGTTTCTCCGTTTCTTTCTTCGTTTCTCCGTTTCTTTCTTCGTTTCTCCGTTTCTTTCCCCGCTTCTCGGCTTATTTCTCCGATTCTCCGTTTCTTTCTTCGTTTCTCCGTTTCTTTCTTCGTTTCTCCGTTTCTTTCTTCGTTTCTCCGTTTCTTTCTTCGATTCACCGTTTCTTCCTCCGTTTCTCCGTTCCTTTGTTCGTTTCTCGGTTCCTTTGTTCGTTTCTCCGTTTCTTTCTTCGTTTCTCCATTTATTTCTCCATTTCTCCGTTTCTTTGTTCGTTTCTCCGTTTCTTTGTTCGTTTCTCCGTTTCTTTCTTCGTTTCTTCGTTTCTTTCTTCGTTTCTCCGCTTCTTTCTTCGTTTCTCCGTTTATTTCTTCTTTTCTCCATTTATTTCTTCGTTTGTCCGTTTCTTTCTTCGTTTCTCAATTTCTTTGTTCGTTTCTCCGTTTCTTTCTTCGTGTCTCTGTATCTTTGTTCGTTTCTCCGTTTCTTTTTCCGTTTCTCGGTTTATTTCTTCGTTACTCCACTTATTTCTCCGATTCTCCGTTTCTTTCTTCGTTTCTCCGTTTCTTTGTTCGTTTCTCCGAATCTTTTTTCGTTTCTCCGTTTCTTTCTTTGTTTCTCCGTTTCTTTCTTCGTTTCTCCGTTTCTTTCATCGTTTCTTCGCTTCTCCGTTTCTTTCTTCCTCTCTCCGTTTATATCTTCGTTTCTCCATTTATTTCTCCGTTTCTTTCTTCTTTTCTCCGTTTCTATCTTCGTTTCTCCGTTCATTTCTTTGTTTCTCCATTTATTTCTCCGTTTCTCCGTTTCTTTCTTCGTTTCTCCGTTTCTTTGTTCCTTTCTCCGTTTCTTTCTTTGTTTCTCCGTTTCTTTCTTCGTTTCTCCGTTTCTTTCATCGTTTCTTCGCTTCTCCGTTTCTTTCTTCCTCTCTCCGTTTATATCTTCGTTTCTCCATTTATTTCTCCGTTTCTTTCTTCTTTTCTCCGTTTCTATCTTCGTTTCTCCGTTCATTTCTTTGTTTCTCCATTTATTTCTCCGTTTCTCCGTTTCTTTCTTCGTTTCTCCGTTTCTTTGTTCGTTTCTCCGTTTCTTTCTCCGTTTCTCGGTTTATTTCTTCGTTTCTCCAATCATTTCTCCGATTCTCCGTTTCTTTCTTCGTTTCTTCGTTTCTTTCTTCGTTACTCCGTTTCTTTCTTCGTTTCTCCATTTAATTCTCCGCTTCTTCGTTTCTTTGTTCGTTTCTCCGTTTCTTTGTTCGTTTCTCCGTTTCTTTGTTCGGATCTCCGTTTCTTTGTTCGTTTCTCCGTTTCTTTGTTCGTTTCTCCGTTTCTATGTTCGTTTCTCCGTTTCTTTGTCCGTTTCTCCGTTTCTATCTTCGTTTCTCCGTTTACTTCTTCGTTTCTCCATTTATTTCTCCGTTTCTCCGTTTCGTTCTTCGTTTCTCTGTTTCTTTGTTCGTTTCTCCGTTTCTTTCTCCGTTTCTCGGTTTATTTCTTCGTTTCACCATTTATTTCTCCGATTCTCCGTTTCTTTCTTCGTTTCTCCGTTTCTTTCTTCGTTTCTCCGTTTCTTTCTTCGTTTCTCCGTTTCTTTCTTCGTTTCTCCGCTTCTTTCTTCGTTTCTCCGTTTATTTCTTCGTTTCTCCATTTATTTCTCCGTTTCTCCGTTTCTTTCTTCGTTTGTCCGTTTCTTTCTTCGTTTCACAATTTCTTTGTTCGTTTCTCCGTTTCTTTCTTCGTGTCTCTGTATCTTTGTTCGTTTCTCCGTTTCTTTCTCCGTTTCTCGGTTTATTTCTTCGTTACTCCACTTATTTCTCCGATTCTCCGTTTCTTTCTTCGTTTCTTCGTTTCTTTCTTCGTTACTCCGTTTCTTTCTTCGTTTCTCCATTTATTTCTTCGTTTCTCCATTTATATCTCCGTTTCTCCGTTTCTTTCTTCGTTTCTCTCTTCCTCTCTCCGTTTATATCTTCGTTTCTCCATTTATTTCTCCGTTTCTTTCTTCTTTTCTCCGTTTCTATCTTCGTTTCTCCGTTCATTTCTTTGTTTCTCCATTTATTTCTCCGTTTCTCCGTTTCTTTTTTCGTTTCTCCGTTTCTTTGTTCGTTTCTCCGTTTCTCGGTTTATTTCTTCTATTCTCCAATTATTTCTCCGATTCTCCGTTTCTTTCTTCGTTTCTCCGTTTCTTTCTTCGTTTCTCCGTTTCTTTCTTCGTTTCTCCGTTTCTTTCTTCGATTCACCGTTTCTTCCTCCGTTTCTCCGTTCCTTTGTTCGTTTCTCGGTTCCTTTGTTCGTTTCTCCGTTTCTTTGTTCGTTTCTCCGTTTCTTTGTTCGTTTCTCCGTTTCTTTGTTCGTTTCTCCGTTTCTTTGTTCGTTTCTCCGTTTCTTTCTTCGTTTCTTCGTTTCTTTCTTCGTTACTCCGTTTCTTTCTTCGTTTCTCCATTTCTTTCTTCGTTTCTCCGATTCTTTCTACGTTTTTCCGTCTATTTCTTCGTTTCTCCATTTATTTCCCCGCTTCTCCGTTTCTTTCTTCGTTTCTCCGTTTCTTTCTTCGTTTCTCTGTTTCTTTGTTCGTTTCTCCGTTTCTTTCTCCGTTTCTCGGTTTATTTCTTCGTTTCTCCACTTATTTTTCCGATTCTCCGTTTCTTTCTTCGTTTCTTTCTTCGTTACTCCGTTTCTTTCTTCGTTTCTACATTTATTTCTCCGCTTCTTCGTTTCTTTGTTCGTTTCTCCGTTTCTTTGTTCGTTTCTCCGTTTCTTTGTTCGTATCTCCGTTTCTTTGTTCGTTTCTCCGTTTCTTTGTTCGTTTCTCCGTTTCTATGTTCGTTTCTCTGTTTCTTTGTTCGTTTCTCCGTTTCTATCTTCGTTTCTCCGTTTACTTCTTCGTTTCTCCATTTATTTCTCCGTTTCTCCGTTTCGTTCTTCGTTTCTCCGTTTCTTTGTTCGTTTCTCCGTTTCTTTCTCCGTTTCTCGGTTTATTTCTTCGTTTCACCATTTATTTCTCCGATTCTCCGTTTCTTTCTTCGTTTCTCCGTTTCTTTCTTCGTTTCTCCGTTTCTTTCTTCGTTTCTCCGTTTCTTTCTTCGTTTCTCCGCTTCTTTCTTCGTTTCTCCGTTTATTTCTTCGTTTCTCCATTTATTTCTCCGTTTCTCCGTTTCTTTCTTCGTTTGTCCGTTTCTTTCTTCGTTTCTCAATTTCTTTGTTCGTTTCTCCGTTTCTTTCTTCGTGTCTCTGTATCTTTGTTCGTTTCTCCGTTTCTTTCTCCGTTTCTCGGTTTATTTCTTCGTTACTCCACTTATTTCTCCGAATCTCCGTTTCTTTCTTCGTTTCTTCGTTTCTTTCTTCGTTACTCCGTTTCTTTCTTCGTTTCTCCATTTATTTCTTCGTTTCTCCATTTATATCTCCGTTTCTCCGTTTCTTTCTTCGTTTCTCTCTTCCTCTCTCCGTTTATATCTTCGTTTCTCCATTTATTTCTCCGTTTCTTTCTTCTTTTCTCCGTTTCTATCTTCGTTTCTCCGTTCATTTCTTTGTTTCTCCATTTATTTCTCCGTTTCTCCGTTTCTTTTTTCGTTTCTCCGTTTCTTTGTTCGTTTCTCCGTTTCTCGGTTTATTTCTTCGATTCTCCAATTATTTCTCCGATTCTCCGTTTCTTTCTTCGTTTCTTCGTTTCTTTCTTCGTTACTCGGTTTCTTTCTTCGTTTCTCCATTTAATTCTCCGCTTCTTCGTTTCTTTGTTCGTTTCTCCGTTTCTTTGTTCGTTTCTCCGTTTCTTTGTTCGGATCTCCGTTTCTTTGTTCGTTTCTCCGTTTCTTTGTTCGTTTCTCCGTTTCTATGTTCGTTTCTCCGTTTCTTTGTCCGTTTCTCCGTTTCTATCTTCGTTTCTCCGTTTACTTCTTCGTTTCTCCATTTATTTCTCCGTTTCTCCGTTTCGTTCTTCGTTTCTCTGTTTCTTTGTTCGTTTCTCCGTTTCTTTCTCCGTTTCTCGGTTTATTTCTTCGTTTCACCATTTATTTCTCCGATTCTCCGTTTCTTTCTTCGTTTCTCCGTTTCTTTCTTCGTTTCTCCGTTTCTTTCTTCGTTTCTCCGTTTCTTTCTTCGATTCACCGTTTCTTCCTCCGTTTCTCCGTTCCTTTGTTCGTTTCTCGGTTCCTTTGTTCGTTTCTCCGTTTCTTTCTTCGTTTCTCCATTTATTTCTCCATTTCTCCGTTTCTTTGTTCGTTTCTCCGTTTCTTTGTTCGTTTCTCCGTTTCTTTCTTCGTTTCTTCGTTTCTTTCTTCGTTACTCCGTTTCTTTCTTCGTTTCTCCATTTCTTTCTTCGTTTCTCCGATTCTTTCTACGTTTCTCCGTCTATTTCTTCGTTTCTCCATTTATTTCCCCGCTTCTCCGTTTCTTTCTTCGTTTCTCCGTTTCTTTCTTCGTTTCTCCGTTTCTTTGTTCGTTTCTCCGTTTCTTTCTCCGTATCTCGGTTTATTTCTTCGTTTCTCCACTTATTTCTCCGATTCTCCGTTTCTTTCTTCGTTTCTCCGTTTCTTTCTACGTTTCTCCGTCTATTTATTCGTTTCTCCATTTATTTCCCCGCTTCTCCGTTTCTTTCTTCGTTTCTCCGTTTCTTTCTTCGTTTCTCCATTTATTTCTCCGCATCTCCGTTTCTTTCTCCGATTCTCCGTTTCTTTCTTCGCTTCTTCGTTTCTTTGTTCGTTACTCAGTTTCTTTCTTCGTTTCTCCGTTTCTTTCTTCGTTTCTCCGTTTCTTTCTTCGTTTCCCCGTCTATTTCTTCGTTTCTCCATTTATTTCTCCGCTTCTCCGTTTCTTTCTTCGTTTCTGCGCTTCTTTGTTCGTTTCTGCGTTTCTTTGTTCGTTTCTCCGTTTCTTTCTTCGTTCCTCTGTTTCTTTGTTCGTTTCTCCGTTTCTTTCTCCGTTTCTCGGTTTATTTCTTCGTTTCTCCACTTATTTTTCCGATTCTCCGTTTCTTTCTTCGTTTCTTTCTTCGTTACTCCGTTTCTTTCTTCGTTTCTACATTTATTTCTCCGCTTCTCCGTTTCTTTCTTCGTTTCTCCGTTTCTTTCTTCGTTTCTCCGTTTCTTTGTTCGTTTCTCTGTTTCTTTGTCCGTTTCTCCGTTTCTTTCTTCGTTTCTCTGTTTCTTTCTTCGTTTCTCCGTTTGTTTCTTCGTTTCTCCGTTTCTTTCTTCGTTTCTCGGTTTATCTCTTCGTTTCTCCATTTATTTCCCCGGTTCTCCGTTTCTTTCTTCGTTTCTTCGTTTCTTTCTTCGTTACTCCGATTCTTTCTTCGTTTCTCCGTTTCTTTCTTCGTTTCTCCATTTATTTCTTCGTTTCTCCGTTTCTTTTTTCGTTTCTCCGTTTCTTTCTTCGTTTCTCCATTTATTTCTCCGTTTCTCCGTTTCTTTCTTCGTTTCTCCGTTTCTTTGTTCCTTTCTGCGTTTCTTTCTCCGTTTCACGGTTTATTTCTTCGTTTCTCCGTTTTTTCCTTCGTTTCTCCGTTTCTTTCTTCGTTTCTCCGTTTATTTCTTCCTTTCTCCATTTATTCCTCCGTTTCTCTTTTTCTTTCTTCGTTTCTCCGTTTCTTTGTTCGTTTCTCCGTTTCTTTCTTCGTTTCTCCGTTTCTTTGTTCGTTTCTCCGTTTCTCGGTTTATTTCTTCGTTACTCCACTTATTTCTCCGATTCTCCGTTTCTTTTTTCGTTTCTTCGTTTCTTTCTTCGTTACTCCGTTTCTTTCTTCGTTTCTCCATTTATTTCTTCGTTTCTCCATTTATTTCTCCGTTTCTCCGTTTCTTTCTTCGTTTCTCCGTTTCTTTGTTCGTTTCTCCGATTCTTTTTTCGTTTCTCCGTTTCTTTCTTTGTTTCTCCGTTTCTTTCTTCGTTTCTCCGTTTCTTTCATCGTTTCTTCGCTTCTCCGTTTCTCTCTTCCTCTCTCCGTTTATATCTTCGTTTCTCCATTTATTTCTCCGCTTCTTCGTTTCTCCATTTAATTCTCCGCTTCTTCGTTTCTCCGTTTCTTTGTTCGTTTCTCCGTTTCTTTGTTCGTTTCTCCGTTTCTTTGTTCGTTTCTCCGTTTCCTTGTTCGTTTCTCCGTTTCTATGTTCGTTTCTCCGTTTCTTTGTTCGTTTCTCCGTTTCTTTCTTCGTTTCTCCGTTTCTTTCTTCGTTTCTCCGTTTCTTTCCCCGCTTCTCGGCTTATTTCTCCGATTCTCCGTTTCTTTCTTCGTTTCTCCGTTTCTTTCTTCGTTTCTCCGTCTATTTCTTCGTTTCTCCATTTATTTCTCCGCTTCTCCGTTTCTTTCTTCTTTTCTCCGTTTCTATCTTCGTTTCTCCGTTCATTTCTTTGTTTCTCCATTTATTTCTCCGTTTCTCCGTTTCCTTTTTCGTTTCTCCGTTTCTTTGTTCGTTTCTCCGTTTCTTTCTTCGTTTCTCCGTTTCTTTCTTCGTTTCTCCGTTTCTTTCCCCGCTTCTCGGCTTATTTCTCCGATTCTCCGTTTCTTTCTTCGTTTCTCCGTTTCTTTCTACATTTCTCCGTCTATTTATTCGTTTCTCCATTTATTTCCCCGCTTCTCCGTTTCTTTCTTCGTTTCTCCGTTTCTTTCTTCGTTTCTCCATTTATTTCTCCGCATCTCCGTTTCTTTCTCCGATTCTCCGTTTCTTTCTGCGCTTCTTCGTTTCTTTGTTCGTTACTCAGTTTCTTTCTTCGTTTCTCCGTTTCTTTCTTCGTTTCTCCGTTTCTTTCTTCGTTTCTCCGTCTATTTCTTCGTTTCTCCATTTATTTCTCCGCTTCTCCGTTTCTTTCTTCGTTTCTCCGCTTCTTTGTTCGTTTCTCCGTTTCTTTGTTCGTTTCTCCGTTTCTTTGTTCGTTTCTCCGTTTCCTTGTTCGTTTCTCCGTTTCTATGTTCGTTTCTCCGTTTCTTTCTTCGTTTCTCCGTTTGTTTCTTCGTTTCTCCGTTTCTTTCTTCGTTTCTCGGTTTATCTCTTCGTTTCTCCATTTATTTCCCCGGTTCTCCGTTTCTTTCTTCGTTTCTTCGTTTCTTTCTTCGTGACTCCGATTCTTTCTTCGTTTCTCCGTTTCTTTCTTCGTTTCTCCATTTATTTCTTCGTTTCTCCGTTTCTTTTTTCGTTTCTCCGTTTCTTTCTTCGTTTCTCCATTTATTTCTCCGTTTCTCAGTTTCTTTCTTCGTTTCTCCGTTTCTTTGTTCCTTTCTGCGTTTCTTTCTCCGTTTCACGGTTTATTTCTTCGTTTCTCCATTTAATTCTCCGATTCTCCGTTTCTTTCTTGGTTTCCCCGTCTATTTCTTCGTTTCTCCATTTATTTCTCCGCTTCTCCGTTTCTTTCTTCGTTTCTCCGTTTCTTTCTTCGTTTCTGCGTTTCTTTGTTCGTTTCTCCGTTTCTTTCATCGTTTCTCCGTTTGTTTGTTCGTTTCTCCGTTTCTTTCTTCGTTTCTCCATTTATTTCTCCGTTTCTCCGTTTCTTTCTACGTTTCTCCGTTTCTTTGTTCCTTTCTCCGTTTCTTACTCCATTTCACGGTTTATTTCCTCGTTTCTCCATTTATTTCTCCGTTTCTCCGTTTCTTTCTTCGTTTCGCCGTCTATTTCTTCGTTTCTCCATTTATTTCTCCGCTTCTCCGTTTCTTTCTTCGTTTCTGCGTTTCTTTGTACGTTTCTCCGTTTCTTTGTTCGTTTCTCCGTTTCTTTGTTCGTTTCTCCATTTATTTCTCCGTTTCTCCATTTATTTCTCCGTTTCTCCGTTTCTTTCTACGTTTCTCCGTTTCTTTGTTCCTTTCTCCGTTTCTTTCTCCGTTTCACGGTTTATTTCTTCGTTTCTCCATTTATTTCTCCGTTTCTCCGTTTCTTTCTTCGTTTCTCCGTTTCTTTCTTCCTTTCTCCATTTATTTCTCCGTTCCTCTTTTTCTTTCTTCGTTTCTCCGTTTCTTTGTTCGTTTCTCCGTTTCTTTCTTCGTTTCTCCGTTTCTTTCTTCGTTTCTCCGTTTCTTTGTTCGTTTCTCCGTTTCTTTCTTCGTTTCTCCGTTTCTTTCTTCGTTTCTCTGTTTCTTTCTTCGTTTCTCCGTTTCTTTCTTCGTTTCTCCGTTTCTTTGTTCGTTTCTCCGTTTCTTTCTCCGTTTCTCGGTTTATTTCTTCGTTACTCCACTTATTTCTCCGATTCTCCGTTTCTTTTTTCGTTTCTTCGTTTCTTTCTTCGTTACTCCGTTTCTTTCTTCGTTTCTCCATTTATTTCTTCGTTTCTCCATTTATTTCTCCGTTTCTCCGTTTCTTTCTTCGTTTCTCCGTTTCTTTGTTCGTTTCTCCGATTCTTTTTTCGTTTCTCCGTTTCTTTCTTTGTTTCTCCGTTTCTTTCTTCGTTTCTCCGTTTCTTTCATCGTTTCTTCGCTTCTCCGTTTCTTTCTTCCTCTCTCCGTTTATATCTTCGTTTCTCCATTTATTTCTCCGTTTCTTTCTTCTTTTCTCCGTTTCTATCTTCGTTTCTCCGTTCATTTCTTTGTTTCTCCATTTATTTCTCCGTTTCTCCATTTCTTTCTTCGTTTCTCCGTTTCTTTGTTCGTTTCTCCGTTTCTTTCTTCGTTTCTCCATTTATTTTTCCAGTTCTCCGTTTCTTTGTTCGTTTCTCCGTTTCTTTGTTCGTTTCTCCGTTTCTTTCTTCGTTTCTTCGTTTCTTTCTTCGTTACTCCGTTTCTTTCTTCGTTTCTCCGTTTCTTTCTTCGTTTCTCCGATTCTTTCTACGTTTCTCCGTCTATTTCTTCGTTTCTCCATTTATTTCCCCGCTTCTCCGTTTCTTTCTTCGTTTCTCCGTTTCTTTCTTCGTTTCTCCGTTTCTTTGTTCGTTTTTCCGTTTCTTTCTCCGTATCTCGGTTTATTTCTTCGTTTCTCCACTTATTTCTCCGATTCTCCGTTTCTTTCTTCGTTTCTCCGTTTCTTTCTACGTTTCTCCGTCTATTTATTCGTTTCTCCATTTATTTCCCCGCTTCTCCGTTTCTTTCTTCGTTTCTCCGTTTCTTTCTTCGTTTCTCCATTTATTTCTCCGCATCTCCGTTTCTTTCTCCGATTCTCCGTTTCTTTCTTCGCTTCTTCGTTTCTTTGTTCGTTACTCAGTTTCTTTCTTCGTTTCTCCGTTTCTTTCTTCGTTTCTCCGTTTCTTTCTTCGTTTCTCCGTCTATTTCTTCGTTTCTCCATTTATTTCTCCGCTTCTCCGTTTCTTTCTTCGTTTCTCCGCTTCTTTGTTCGTTTCTGCGTTTCTTTGTTCGTTTCTCCGTTTCTTTCTTCGTTCCTCTGTTTCTTTGTTCGTTTCTCCGTTTCTTTCTCCGTTTCTCGGTTTATTTCTTCGTTTCTCCACTTATTTTTCCGATTCTCCGTTTCTTTCTTCGTTTCTTTCTTCGTTACTCCGTTTCTTTCTTCGTTTCTACATTTATTTCTCCGCTTCTCCGTTTCTTTCTTCGTTTCTCCGTTTCTTTCTTCGTTTCTCCGTTTCTTTGTTTGTTTCTTCGTTTCTTTCTTCGTTACACCGATTCTTTCTTCGTTTCTCCGTTTCTTTCTTCGTTTCTCCATTTATTTCTTCGTTTCTCCGTTTCTTTTTTCGTTTCTCCGTTTCTTTCTTCGATTCTCCATTTATTTCTCCGTTTCTCCGTTTCTTTCTTCGTTTCTCCGTTTCTTTGTTCCTTTCTGCGTTTCTTTCTCCGTTTCACGGTTTATTTCTTCGTTTCTCCATTTATTTCTCCGATTCTCCGTTTCTTTCTTGGTTTCTCCGTCTATTTCTTCGTTTCTCCATTTATTTCTCCGTTTCGTCGTTTCTTTCTTCGTTACCCCGATTCTTTCTTCGTTTCTCCGTTTCTTTCTTCGTTTCTCCATTTATTTCTTCGTTTCTCCGTTTCTTTTTTCGTTTCTCCGTTTCTTTCTACGTTTCTCCATTTATTTCTCCGTTTCTCCGTTTCTTTCTTCGTTTCTCCGTTTCTTTGTTCCTTTCTGCGTTTCTTTCTCCTTTTCACGGTTTATTTCTTCGTTTCTCCATTTTTTCCTTCGTTTCTCCGTTTATTTCTTCGTTTCTCCGTTTATTTCTTCCTTTCTCCATTTATTCCTCCGTTTCTCTTTTTCTTTCTTCGTTTCTCCGTTTCTTTGTTCGTTTCTCCGTTTCTTTCTTCGTTTCTCCGTTTCTTTCTTCGTTTCTCTGTTTCTTTCTTCGTTTCTCCGTTTCTTTCTTCGTTTCTCCGTTTCTTTGTTCCTTTCTGCGTTTCTTTCTCCGTTTCACGGTTTATTTCTTCGTTTCTCCATTTATTTCTCCGATTCTCCGTTTCTTTCTTGGTTTCTCCGTCTATTTCTTCGTTTCTCCATTTATTTCTCCGTTTCGTCGTTTCTTTCTTCGTTACCCCGATTCTTTCTTCGTTTCTCCGTTTCTTTCTTCGTTTCTCCATTTATTTCTTCGTTTCTCCGTTTCTTTTTTCGTTTCTCCGTTTCTTTCTACGTTTCTCCATTTATTTCTCCGTTTCTCCGTTTCTTTCTTCGTTTCTCCGTTTCTTTGTTCCTTTCTGCGTTTCTTTCTCCTTTTCACGGTTTATTTCTTCGTTTCTCCATTTTTTCCTTCGTTTCTCCGTTTATTTCTTCGTTTCTCCGTTTATTTCTTCCTTTCTCCATTTATTCCTCCGTTTCTCTTTTTCTTTCTTCGTTTCTCCGTTTCTTTGTTCGTTTCTCCGTTTCTTTCTTCGTTTCTCCGTTTCTTTCTTCGTTTCTCTGTTTCTTTCTTCGTTTCTCCGTTTCTTTCTTCGTTTCTCCGTTTCTTTGTTCGTTTCTCCGTTTCTTTCTCCGTTTCTCGGTTTATTTCTTCGTTACTCCATTTATTTCTCCGATTCTCCGTTTCTTTTTTCGTTTCTTCGTTTCTTTCTTCGTTACTCCGTTTCTTTCTTCGTTTCTCCATTTATTTCTTCGTTTCTCCATTTATTTCTCCGTTTCTCCGTTTCTTTCTTCGTTTCTCCGTTTCTTTGTTCGTTTCTCCGATTCTTTTTTCGTTTCTCCGTTTCTTTCTTTGTTTCTCCGTTTCTTTCTTCGTTTCTCCGTTTCTTTCATCGTTTCTTCGCTTCTCCGTTTCTCTCTTCCTCTCTCCGTTTATATCTTCGTTTCTCCATTTATTTCTCCGTTTCTTTCTTCTTTTCTCCGTTTCTATCTTCGTTTCTCCGTTCATTTCTTTGTTTCTCCATTTATTTCTCCGTTTCTCCGTTTCTTTTTTCGTTTCTCCGTTTCTTTGTTCGTTTCTCCGTTTCTTTCTCCGTTTCTCGGTTTATTTCTTCGTTTCTCCAATTATTTCTCCGATTCTCCGTTTCTTTCTTCGTTTCTTCGTTTCTTTCTTCGTTACTCCGTTTCTTTCTTCGTTTCTCCATTTAATTCTCCGCTTCTTCGTTTCTCCGTTTCTTTGTTCGTTTCTCCGTTTCTTTGTTCGTTTCTCCGTTTCTTTGTTCGTTTCTCCGTTTCCTTGTTCGTTTCTCCGTTTCTATGTTCGTTTCTCCGTTTCTTTGTTCGTTTCTCCGTTTCTTTCTTCGTTTCTCCGTTTCTTTCTTCGTTTCTCCGTTTCTTTCCCCGCTTCTCGGCTTATTTCTCCGATTCTCCGTTTCTTTCTTCGTTTCTCCGTTTCTTTCTTCGTTTCTCCGTTTTTTTCTTCGTTTCTCCGTTTCTTTCTTCGATTCACCGTTTCTTCCTCCGTTTCTCAGTTCCTTTGTTCGTTTCTCCGTTCCTTTGTTCGTTTCTCCGTTTGTTTCTTCGTTTCTCCATTTATTTCTCCATTTCTCCGTTTCTTTGTTCGTTTCTCCGTTTCTTTCTTCGTTTCTTCGTTTCTTTCTTCGTTACTCCGTTTCTTTCTTCGTTTCTCCGTTTCTTTCTTCGTTTCTCCGTTTCTTTCTACGTTTCTCCGTCTATTTCTTCGTTTCTCCATTTATTTCCCCGCTTCTCCGTTTCTTTCTTCGTTTCTCCGTTTCTTTCTTCGTTTCTCCGTTTCTTTGTTCGTTTCTCCGTTTCTTTCTCCGTATCTCGGTTTATTTCTTCGTTTCTCCACTTATTTCTCCGACTCCCTTTCTTTCTTCGTTTCTCCGTTTCTTTCTACATTTCTCCGTCTATTTATTCGTTTCTCCATTTATTTCCCCGCTTCTCCGTTTCTTTCTTCGTTTCTCCGTTTCTTTCTTCGTTTCTCCATTTATTTCTCCGCATCTCCGTTTCTTTCTCCGATTCTCCGTTTCTTTCTGCGCTTCTTCGTTTCTTTGTTCGTTACTCAGTTTCTTTCTTCGTTTCTCCGTTTCTATCTTCGTTTCTCCGTTTCTTTCTTCGTTTCTCCGTCTATTTCTTCGTTTCTCCATTTATTTCTCCGCTTCTCCGTTTCTTTCTTCGTTTCTCCGCTTCTTTGTTCGTTTCTGCGTTTCTTTGTTCGTTTCTCCGTTTCTTTCTTCGTTCCTCTGTTTCTTTGTTCGTTTCTCCGTTTCTTTCTCCGTTTCTCGGTTTATTTCTTCGTTCCTCCACTTATTTTTCCGATTCTCCGTTTCTTTCTTCGTTTCTTTCTTCGTTACTCCGTTTCTTTCTTCGTTTCTACATTTATTTCTCCGCTTCTCCGTTTCTTTCTTCGTTTCTCCGTTTCTTTCTTCGTTTCTCCGTTTCTTTCTTCGTTTCTCCATTTATTTCTCCGCATCTCCGTTTCTTTCTCCGATTCTCCGTTTCTTTCTGCGCTTCTTCGTTTCTTTGTTCGTTACTCAGTTTCTTTCTTCGTTTCTCCGTTTCTTTCTTCGTTTCTCCGTTTCTTTCTTCGTTTCTCCGTCTATTTATTCGTTTCTCCATTTATTTCCCCGGTTCTCCGTTTCTTTCTTCGTTTCTTCGTTTCTTTCTTCGTGACTCCGATTCTTTCTTCGTTTCTCCGTTTCTTTCTTCGTTTCTCCATTTATTTCTTCGTTTCTCCGTTTCTTTTTTCGTTTCTCCGTTTCTTTCTTCGTTTCTCCATTTATTTCTCCGTTTCTCAGTTTCTTTCTTCGTTTCTCCGTTTCTTTGTTCCTTTCTGCGTTTCTTTCCCCGTTTCACGGTTTATTTCTTCGTTTCTCCATTTAATTCTCCGATTCTCCGTTTCTTTCTTGGTTTCCCCGTCTATTTCTTCGTTTCTCCATTTATTTCTCCGCTTCTCCGTTTCTTTCTTCGTTTCTCCGTTTCTTTCTTCGTTTCTGCGTTTCTTTGTTCGTTTCTCCGTTTCTTTCATCGTTTCTCCGTTTGTTTGATCGTTTCTCCGTTTCTTTCTTCGTTTCTCCATTTATTTCTCCGTTTCTCCGTTTCTTTCTACGTTTCTCCGTTTCTTTGTTCCTTTCTCCGTTTCTTACTCCATTTCACGGTTTATTTCCTCGTTTCTCCATTTATTTCTCCGTTTCTCCGTTTCTTTCTTCGTTTCGCCGTCTATTTCTTCGTTTCTCCATTTATTTCTCCGCTTCTCCGTTTCTTTCTTCGTTTCTGCGTTTCTTTGTACGTTTCTCCGTTTCTTTGTTCGTTTCTCCGTTTCTTTGTTCGTTTCTCCATTTATTTCTCCGTTTCTCCATTTATTTCTCCGTTTCTCCGTTTCTTTCTACGTTTCTCCGTTTCTTTGTTCCTTTCTCCGTTTCTTTCTCCGTTTCACGGTTTATTTCTTCGTTTCTCCATTTATTTCTCCGTTTCTCCGTTTCTTTCTTCGTTTCTCCGTTTCTTTCTTCCTTTCTCCATTTATTTATCCGTTCCTCTTTTTCTTTCTTCGTTTCTCCGTTTCTTTGTTCGTTTCTCCGTTTCTTTCTTCGTTTCTCCGTTTCTTTCTTCGTTTCTCCGTTTCTTTGGTCGTTTCTCCGTTTCTTTCTTCGTTTCTCCGTTTCTTTCTTCGTTTCTCTGTTTCTTTCTTCGTTTCTCCGTTTCTTTCTTCGTTTCTCCGTTTCTTTGTTCGTTTCTCCGTTTCTTTCTCCGTTTGTCGGTTTATTTCTTCGTTACTCCACTTATTTCTCCGATTCTCCGTTTCTTTTTTCGTTTCTTCGTTTCTTTCTTCGTTACTCCGTTTCTTTCTTCGTTTCTCCATTTATTTCTTCGTTTCTCCATTTATTTCTCCGTTTCTCCGTTTCTTTCTTCGTTTCTCCGTTTCTTTGTTCGTTTCTCCGATTCTTTTTTCGTTTCTCCGTTTCTTTCTTTGTTTCTCCGTTTCTTTCTTCGTTTCTCCGTTTCTTTCATCGTTTCTTCGCTTCTCCGTTTCTTTCTTCCTCTCTCCGTTTATATCTTCGTTTCTCCATTTATTTCTCCGTTTCTTTCTTCTTTTCTCCGTTTCTATCTTCGTTTCTCCGTTCATTTCTTTGTTTCTCCATTTATTTCTCCGTTTCTCCGTTTCTTTCTTCGTTTCTCCGTTTCTTTGTTCGTTTCTCCGTTTCTTTCTTCGTTTCTCCATTTATTTTTCCACTTCTCCGTTTCTTTGTTCGTTTCTCCGTTTCTTTGTTCGTTTCTCCGTTTCTTTCTTCGTTTCTTCGTTTCTTTCTTCGTTACTCCGTTTCTTTCTTCGTTTCTCCGTTTCTTTCTTCGTTTCTCCGATTCTATCTACGTTTCTCCGTCTATTTCTTCGTTTCTCCATTTATTTCCCCGCTTCTCCGTTTCTTTCTTCGTTTCTCCGTTTCTTTCTTCGTTTCTCCGTTTCTTTGTTCCTTTCTGCGTTTCTTTCTCCGTTTCACGGTTTATTTCTTCGTTTCTCCATTTAATTCTCCGATTCTCCGTTTCTTTCTTGGTTTCCCCGTCTATTTCTTCGTTTCTCCATTTATTTCTCCGCTTCTCCGTTTCTTTCTTCGTTTCTCCGTTTCTTTCTTCGTTTCTGCGTTTCTTTGTTCGTTTCTCCGTTTCTTTCATCGTTTCTCCGTTTGTTTGATCGTTTCTCCGTTTCTTTCTTCGTTTCTCCATTTATTTCTCCGTTTCTCCGTTTCTTTCTACGTTTCTCCGTTTCTTTGTTCCTTTCTCCGTTTCTTACTCCATTTCACGGTTTATTTCCTCGTTTCTCCATTTATTTCTCCGTTTCTCCGTTTCTTTCTTCGTTTCGCCGTCTATTTCTTCGTTTCTCCATTTATTTCTCCGCTTCTCCGTTTCTTTCTTCGTTTCTGCGTTTCTTTGTACGTTCCTCCGTTTCTTTGTTCGTTTCTCCGTTTCTTTGTTCGTTTCTCCATTTATTTCTCCGTTTCTCCATTTATTTCTCCGTTTCTCCGTTTCTTTCTTCGTTTCTCCGTTTCTTTGTTCGTTTCTCCGTTTCTTTCTTCGTTTCTCCATTTATTTTTCCACTTCTCCGTTTCTTTGTTCGTTTCTCCGTTTCTTTGTTCGTTTCTCCGTTTCTTTCTACGTTTCTCCATTTATTTCTCCGTTTCTCCGTTTCTTTCTTCGTTTCTCCGTTTCTTTGTTCCTTTCTGCGTTTCTTTCTCCTTTTCACGGTTTATTTCTTCGTTTCTCCATTTTTTCCTTCGTTTCTCCGTTTATTTCTTCGTTTCTCCGTTTATTTCTTCCTTTCTCCATTTATTCCTCCGTTTCTCTTTTTCTTTCTTCGTTTCTCCGTTTCTTTGTTCGTTTCTCCGTTTCTTTCTTCGTTTCTCCGTTTCTTTCTTCGTTTCTCTGTTTCTTTCTTCGTTTCTCCGTTTCTTTCTTCGTTTCTCCGTTTCTTTGTTCGTTTCTCCGTTTCTTTCTCCGTTTCTCGGTTTATTTCTTCGTTACTCCATTTATTTCTCCGATTCTCCGTTTCTTTTTTCGTTTCTTCGTTTCTTTCTTCGTTACTCCGTTTCTTTCTTCGTTTCTCCATTTATTTCTTCGTTTCTCCATTTATTTCTCCGTTTCTCCGTTTCTTTCTTCGTTTCTCCGTTTCTTTGTTCGTTTCTCCGATTCTTTTTTCGTTTCTCCGTTTCTTTCTTTGTTTCTCCGTTTCTTTCTTCGTTTCTCCGTTTCTTTCATCGTTTCTTCGCTTCTCCGTTTCTCTCTTCCTCTCTCCGTTTATATCTTCGTTTCTCCATTTATTTCTCCGTTTCTTTCTTCTTTTCTCCGTTTCTATCTTCGTTTCTCCGTTCATTTCTTTGTTTCTCCATTTATTTCTCCGTTTCTCCGTTTCTTTTTTCGTTTCTCCGTTTTTTTCTTCGTTTCTCCGTTTCTTTCTTCGATTCACCGTTTCTTCCTCCGTTTCTCAGTTCCTTTGTTCGTTTCTCCGTTCCTTTGTTCGTTTCTCCGTTTGTTTCTTCGTTTCTCCATTTATTTCTCCATTTCTCCGTTTCTTTGTTCGTTTCTCCGTTTCTTTCTTCGTTTCTTCGTTTCTTTCTTCGTTACTCCGTTTCTTTCTTCGTTTCTCCGTTTCTTTCTTCGTTTCTCCGTTTCTTTCTACGTTTCTCCGTCTATTTCTTCGTTTCTCCATTTATTTCCCCGCTTCTCCGTTTCTTTCTTCGTTTCTCCGTTTCTTTCTTCGTTTCTCCGTTTCTTTGTTCGTTTCTCCGTTTCTTTCTCCGTATCTCGGTTTATTTCTTGGTTTCTCCACTTATTTCTCCGACTCCCTTTCTTTCTTCGTTTCTCCGTTTCTTTCTACATTTCTCCGTCTATTTATTCGTTTCTCCATTTATTTCCCCGCTTCTCCGTTTCTTTCTTCGTTTCTCCGTTTCTTTCTTCGTTTCTCCATTTATTTCTCCGCATCTCCGTTTCTTTCTCCGATTCTCCGTTTCTTTCTGCGCTTCTTCGTTTCTTTCTTCGTTACTCCGTTTCTTTCTTCGTTTCTACATTTATTTCTCCGCTTCTCCGTTTCTTTCTTCGTTTCTCCGTTTCTTTCTTCGTTTCTCCGTTTCTTTGTTCGTTTCTCTGTTTCTTTGTCCGTTTCTCCGTTTCTTTCTTCGTTTCTCTGTTTCTTTCTTCGTTTCTCCGTTTGTTTCTTCGTTTCTCCGTTTCTTTCTTCGTTTCTCGGTTTATCTCTTCGTTTCTCCATTTATTTCCCCGGTTCTCCGTTTCTTTCTTCGTTTCTTCGTTTCTTTCTTCGTGACTCCGATTCTTTCTTCGTTTCTCCGTTTCTTTCTTCGTTTCTCCATTTATTTCTTCGTTTCTCCGTTTCTTTTTTCGTTTCTCCGTTTCTTTCTTCGTTTCTCCATTTATTTCTCCGTTTCTCAGTTTCTTTCTTCGTTTCTTTCTTCGTTTCTCCGTTTCTTTGTTCCTTTCTGCGTTTCTTTCTCCGTTTCACGGTTTATTTCTTCGTTTCTCCATTTAATTCTCCGATTCTCCGTTTCTTTCTTGGTTTCCCCGTCTATTTCTTCGTTTCTCCATTTATTTCTCCGCTTCTCCGTTTCTTTCTTCGTTTCTCCGTTTCTTTCTTCGTTTCTGCGTTTCTTTGTTCGTTTCTCCGTTTCTTTCATCGTTTCTCCGTTTGTTTGATCGTTTCTCCGTTTCTTTCTTCGTTTCTCCATTTATTTCTCCGTTTCTCCGTTTCTTTCTACGTTTCTCCGTTTCTTTGTTCCTTTCTCCGTTTCTTACTCCATTTCACGGTTTATTTCCTCGTTTCTCCATTTATTTCTCCGTTTCTCCGTTTCTTTCTTCGTTTCGCCGTCTATTTCTTCGTTTCTCCATTTATTTCTCCGCTTCTCCGTTTCTTTCTTCGTTTCTGCGTTTCTTTGTACGTTTCTCCGTTTCTTTGTTCGTTTCTCCGTTTCTTTGTTCGTTTCTCCATTTATTTCTCCGTTTCTCCATTTATTTCTCCGTTTCTCCGTTTCTTTCTACGTTTCTCCGTTTCTTTGTTCCTTTCTCCGTTTCTTTCTCCGTTTCACGGTTTATTTCTTCGTTTCTCCATTTATTTCTCCGTTTCTCCGTTTCTTTCTTCGTTTCTCCGTTTCTTTCTTCCTTTCTCCATTTATTTATCCGTTCCTCTTTTTCTTTCTTCGTTTCTCCGTTTCTTTGTTCGTTTCTCCGTTTCTTTCTTCGTTTCTCCGTTTCTTTCTTCGTTTCTCCGTTTCTTTGGTCGTTTCTCCGTTTCTTTCTTCGTTTCTCCGTTTCTTTCTTCGTTTCTCTGTTTCTTTCTTCGTTTCTCCGTTTCTTTCTTCGTTTCTCCGTTTCTTTGTTCGTTTCTCCGTTTCTTTCTCCGTTTCTCGGTTTATTTCTTCGTTACTCCACTTATTTCTCCGATTCTCCGTTTCTTTTTTCGTTTCTTCGTTTCTTTCTTCGTTACTCCGTTTCTTTCTTCGTTTCTCCATTTATTTCTTCGTTTCTCCATTTATTTCTCCGTTTCTCCGTTTCTTTCTTCGTTTCTCCGTTTCTTTGTTCGTTTCTCCGATTCTTTTTTCGTTTCTCCGTTTCTTTCTTTGTTTCTCCGTTTCTTTCTTCGTTTCTCCGTTTCTTTCATCGTTTCTTCGCTTCTCCGTTTCTTTCTTCCTCTCTCCGTTTATATCTTCGTTTCTCCATTTATTTCTCCGTTTCTTTCTTCTTTTCTCCGTTTCTATCTTCGTTTCTCCGTTCATTTCTTTGTTTCTCCATTTATTTCTCCGTTTCTCCGTTTCTTTCTTCGTTTCTCCGTTTCTTTGTTCGTTTCTCCGTTTCTTTCTTCGTTTCTCCATTTATTTTTCCACTTCTCCGTTTCTTTGTTCGTTTCTCCGTTTCTTTGTTCGTTTCTCCGTTTCTTTCTTCGTTTCTTCGTTTCTTTCTTCGTTACTCCGTTTCTTTCTTCGTTTCTCCGTTTCTTTCTTCGTTTCTCCGATTCTATCTACGTTTCTCCGTCTATTTCTTCGTTTCTCCATTTATTTCCCCGCTTCTCCGTTTCTTTCTTCGTTTCTCCGTTTCTTTCTTCGTTTCTCCGTTTCTTTGTTCGTTTCTCCGTTTCTTTCTCCGTATCTCGGTTTATTTCTTCGTTTCTCCACTTATTTCTCCGATTCTCCGTTTCTTTCTTCGTTTCTCCGTTTCTTTCTACGTTTCTCCGTTTCTTTGTTCCTTTCTCCGTTTCTTACTCCATTTCACGGTTTATTTCTTCGTTTCTCCATTTATTTCTCCGTTTCTCCGTTTCTTTCTTCGTTTCGCCGTCTATTTCTTCGTTTCTCCATTTATTTCTCCGCTTCTCCGTTTCTTTCTTCGTTTCTGCGTTTCTTTGTTCGTTTCTCCGTTTCTTTGTTCGTTTCTCCGTTTCTTTGTTCGTTTCTCCATTTATTTCTCCGTTTCTCCATTTATTTCTCCGTTTCTCCGTTTCTTTCTACGTTTCTCCGTTTCTTTGTTCCTTTCTCCGTTTCTTTCTTCGTTTCACGGTTTATTTCTTCCTTTCTCCATTTATTTCTCCGTTTCTCCGTTTCTTTCTTCGTTTCTCCGTTTCTTTCTTCGTTTCTCCGTTTTTTCCTTCGTTTCTCCGTTTCTTTCTTCGTTACTCCGTTTCTTTCTTCGTTTCTCCATTTAATTCTCCGCTTCTTCGTTTCTTTGTTCGTATCTCCGTTTCTTTGTTCGTTTCTCCGTTTCTTTGTTCGTTTCTCCGTTTCTATGTTCGTTTCTCCATTTCTTTGTTCGTTTCTCCGTTTCTATCTTCGTTTCTCCGTTTACTTCTTCGTTTCTCCATTTATTTCTCCGTTTCTCCGTTTCTTTCTTCGTTTCTCCGTTTCTTTGTTCGTTTCTCCGTTTCTTTCTCCGTTTCTCGGTTTATTTCTTCGTTTCACCATTTATTTCTCCGATTCTCCGTTTCTTTCTTCGTTTCTCCGTTTCTTTCTTCGTTTCTCCGTTTCTTTCTTCGTTTCTCCGCTTCTTTCTTCGTTTCTCCGTTTATTTCTTCGTTTCTCCATTTATTTCTCCGTTTCTCCGTTTCTTTCTTCGTTTGTCCGTTTCTTTCTTCGTTTCTCAATTTCTTTGTTCGTTTCTCCGTTTCTTTCTTCGTGTCTCTGTATCTTTGTTCGTTTCTCCGTTTCTTTCTCCGTTTCTCGGTTTATTTCTTCGTTACTCCACTTATTTCTCCGATTCTCCGTTTCTTTCTTCGTTTCTTCGTTTCTTTCTTCGTTACTCCGTTTCTTTCTTCGTTTCTCCATTTATTTCTCCGTTTCTCCGTTTCTTTCTTCGTTTCTCCGTTTCTTTGTTCGTTTCTCCGTTTCTTTCTCCGTTTCTCGGTTTATTTCTTCGTTTCTCCATTTATTTCTCCGTTTCTCCGTTTCTTTCATCGTTTCTTCGCTTCTCCGTTTCTCTCTTCCTCTCTCCGTTTATATCTTCGTTTCTCCATTTATTTCTCCGTTTCTTTCTTCTTTTCTCCGTTTCTATCTTCGTTTCTCCGTTCATTTCTTTGTTTCTCCATTTATTTCTCCGTTTCTCCGTTTCTTTCTTCGTTTCTCCGTTTCTTTGTTCGTTTCTCCGTTTCTTTCTCCGTTTCTCGGTTTATTTCTTCGTTTCTCCAATTATTACTCCGATTCTCCGTTTCTTTCTTCGTTTCTTCGTTTCTTTGTTCGTTTCTCCGTTCCTTTGTTCGTTTCTCCGTTCCTTTGTTCATTTCTCCGTCTCTTTCTTCGTTTCTCCATTTATTTCCCCGCTTCTCCGTTTCTTTCTTCGTTTCTCCGTTTCTTTCTTCGTTTCTCCGTTTCTTTGTTCGTTTCTCCGTTTCTTTCTCCGTATCTCAGTTTATTTCTTCGTTTCTCCACTTATTTCTCCGATTCTCCGTTTCTTTCTTCGTTTCTCCGTTTCTTTCTACGTTTCTCCGTCTATTTATTCGTTTCTCCATTTATTTCCCCGCTTCTCCGTTTCTTTCTTCGTTTCTCCGTTTCTTTCTTCGTTTCTCCATTTATTTCTCCGCATCTCCGTTTCTTTCTCCGATTCTCCGTTTCTTTCTTCGCTTCTTCGTTTCTTTGTTCGTTACTCAGTTTCTTTCTTCGTTTCTCCGTTTCTTTCTTCTTTTCTCCGTTTCTATCTTCGTTTCTCCGTTCATTTCTTTGTTTCTCCATTTATTTCTCCGTTTCTCCGTTTCTTTCTTCGTTTCTCCGTTTCTTTGTTCGTTTCTCCGTTTCTTTCTCCGTTTCTCGGTTTATTTCTTCGTTTCTCCAATTATTACTCCGATTCTCCGTTTCTTTCTTCGTTTCTTCGTTTCTTTCTTCGTTTCTCCGTTCCTTTGTTCGTTTCTCCGTTCCTTTGTTCATTTCTCCGTTTCTTTCTCCGTTTCTCGGTTTATTTCTTCGTTTCTCCACTTATTTTTCCGATTCTCCGTTTCTTTCTTCGTTTCTTTCTTCGTTACTCCGTTTCTTTCTTCGTTTCCACATTTATTTCTCCGCTTCTCCGTTTCTTTCTTCGTTTCTCCGTTTCTTTGTTCGTTTCTCCGTTTCTTTGTTCGTTTCTCCGTTTCTTTCTTCGTTTCTCCATTTATTTCTCCGTTTCTCCGTTTCTTTCTACGTTTCTCCGTTTCTTTGTTCCTTTCTCCGTTTCTTTCTCCGTTTCACGGTTTATTTCTTCGTTTCTCCATTTATTTCTCCGTTTCTCCGTTTCTTTCTTCGTTTCTCCGTTTCTTTCTTCGTTTCTCCGTTTTTTCCTTCGTTTCTCCGTTTATTTCTTCGTTTCTGCGTTTATTTCTTCCTTTCTCCATTTATTTCTCCGTTTCTCTTTTTCTTTCTTCGCTTCTCCGTTTCTTTCTTCCTCTCTCCGTTTATATCTTCGTTTCTCCATTTATTTCTCCGTTTCTTTCTTCTTTTCTCCGTTTCTATCTTCGTTTCTCCGTTTACTTCTTCGTTTCTCCATTTATTTCTCCGTTTCTTTCTTCTTTTCTCCGTTTCTATCTTCGTTTCTCCGTTTACTTCTTCGTTTCTCCATTTATTTCTCCGTTTCTCCGTTTCTTTCTTCGTTTCGCCGTTTCTTTGTTCGTTTCTCCGTTTCTCTGTTCGTTTCTCCGTTTCATTCTTCGTTTCTGCGTTTCTTTGTTCGATTCTCGGTTTATTTCTTCGTGTCTCCGTTTCTTTCTTCGTTTTTCCGTTTCTTTCTTCGTTTCTCCGTTTCTTTCTTCGTATCTCCATTTATTTCTCCGTTTCTCCGTTTCTTTCTTCGTTTCGCCGTTTCTTTGTTCGTTTCTCCGTTTCTCTGTTCGTTTCTCCGTTTCTTTCTTCGTTTCTCCGTTTCTTTGTTCGTTTCTCCGTTTCTTTCTCTGTTTCTCTGTTCCTTTCTTCATTTCTCTGTTTATTTCTTCGTTTCTCCGTTTCATTCTTCGTTTCTCCGTTTCTTTCTTTGCTTCTCCGTTTCTTTCCTCAATTCTCTGTTTATTTCTTCGTTTCTCCGTTTCATTCTTCGTTTCTATGTTTCTTAGTCCGATTCTCGGTTTATTTCTTCGTTTCTCCGTTTCTTTCTTCGTTTCTCCGTTTCTTTCTTCGTTTCTCCGTCTATTTCTTCGTTTCTCCATTTATTTCTCCGCTTCTCCGTTTCTTTCTTCGTTTCTCCGCTTCTTTGTTCGATTCTGCGTTTCTTTGTTCGTTTCTCCGTTTCTTTCTTCGTTCCTCTGTTTCTTTGTTCGCTTCTCCGTTTCTTTCTCCGTTTCTCGGTTTATTCCTTCGTTTCTCCACTTATTTTTCCGATTCTCCGTTTCTTTCTTCGTTTCTTTCTTCGTTACTCCGTTTCTTTCTACGTTTCTACATTTATTTCTCCGCTTCTCCGTTTCTTTCTTCGTTTCTCCGTTTCTTTGTTCGTTTCTCCGTTTCTTTGTTCGTTTCTCTGTTTCTTCGTCCGTTTCTCCGTTTCTTTCTTCGTTTCTCTGTTTCTTTCTTCGTTTCTCCGTTTCTTTGTTCGTTTCTCCGCTTCTTTCTTCGTTTCTCCATTTATTTCTCCGTTTCTCCGTTTCTTTCTACGTTTCTCCGTTTCTTTGTTCCTTTCTCCGTTTCTTTCTCCGTTTCACGGTTTATTTCTTCGTTTCTCCATTTATTTCTCCGTTTCTCCGTTTCTTTCTTCGTTTCTCCGTTTCTTTCTTCGTTTCTCCGTTTCTTTGTTCGTTTCTCCGTTTCTTTCTCCGTTTCTCGGTTTATTTCTTCGTTTCTCCAATTATTTCTCCGATTCTCCGTTTCTTTCTTCGTTTCTTCGTTTCTTTCTTCGTTACTCCGTTTCTTTCTTCGTTTCTCCATTTAATTCTCCGCTTCTTCGTTTCTTTGTTCGTTTCTCCGTTTCTTTGTTCGTTTCTCCGTTTCTTTGTTCGTTTCTCCGTTTCTTTGTTCGTTTCTCCGTTCCTTTGTTCGTTTCTCCGTTCCTTTGTTCATTTCTCCGTTTCTTTCTTCGTTTCTCCATTTATTTCTCCATTTCTCCGTTTCTTTGTTCGTTTCTCCGCTTCTTTGTTCGTTTCTCCGTTTCTTTCTTCGTTTCTTCGTTTCTTTCTTCGTTACTCCGTTTCTTTCTTCGTTTCTCCGTTTCTTTCTTCGTTTCTCCGTTTCTTTCTACGTTTCTCCGTCTATTTCTTCGTTTCTCCATTTATTTCTCCGCTTCTCCGTTTCTTTCTTCGTTTCTCCGTTTCTTTCTTCGTTTCTCCGTTGCTTTGTTCGTTTCTCCGTTTCTTTCTCCGTATCTCGGTTTATTTCTTCGTTTCTCCAATTATTTCTCCGATTCTCCGTTTCTTTCTTCGTTTCTCCGTTTCTTTCTACGTTTCTCCGTCTATTTATTCGTTTCTCCATTTATTTCCCCGCTTCTCCGTTTCTTTCTTCGTTTCTCCGTTTCTTTCTTCGTTTTTCCGTTTCTTTCTTCGTTTCTCCGTTTCATTCTTCGTTTCTGCGTTTCTTTGTTCGATTCTCGGTTTATTTCTTCGTTTCTCCGTTTCTGTCTTCGTTTCTCCTTTTCTTTGTTCGTTTCTCCGTTCCTTTCTTCGTTTCTCCATTTATTTCCCCGTTTCTCCGTTTCTTTCTTCGTTTCTCCGTTTCTTTCTTCGTTTCTCCGTTTCTTTCTACGTTTCTCCGTCTATTTCTTCGTTTCTCCATTTATTTCTCCGCTTCTCCGATTCTTTCTTCGTTTCTCCGTTTCTTTCTTCGTTTCTCCGTTTCTTTGTTCGTTTCTGCGTTTCTTTGTTCGTTTCTCCGTTTCTTTCTTCGTTTCTCTGTTTCTTTGGTCGTTTCTCCGTTTCTTTCTCCGTTTCTCGGTTTATTTCTTTCTTTCTCCGTTTCTTTCTTCGTTTCTCCGTTTCTTTCTTCGTTTCTCCGTTTCATTATTCGTTTCTCCGTTTCTTTCTTTGTTTCTCCGTTTCTTTGTTCGTTTCTCCGTTTCTTTCTTTGTTTCTCCATTTCTTTCTTCATTTCTCAGTTTATTTCTTCGTTTCTCCGTTTCATTCTTCTTTTCTGCGTTTCCTTGTTCGATTCTCGGTTTATTTTTTCGTTTCTCCGTTTCTTTCCTCGTTTCTCCGTTTCTTTCTTCGTTTCTCCGTTTCTTTCTTCGTTTCTCCATTTATTTCTCCGTTTCTCCGTTTCTTTCTTCGTTTCTCCGTTTCTTTCTTCGTTTCTCCGTTTCTCTGTTCGTTTCTCCGTTTCTTTCTTCGTTTCTCCGTTTCTTTCTTCGTTTCTCCGTTTCTTTGTTCGTTTCTCCGTTTCTTTTTCCGTTTCTCCGATTATTTCTTCGTTTCTCCACTTATTTCTCCGATTCTCCGTCTCTTTCTTCGTTTCTTCGTTTCTTTCTTCGTTACTCCGTTTCTTTCTTCGTTTCTTCCTTCGTTTCTCCATTTATTTCTCCGTTTCTCCGTTTCTTTCTTCGTTTCTCCGTTTCTTTGTTCGTTTCTCCGTTTGTTTCTTCGTGTCTCCATTTATTTCTCCGTTTCTCCGTTTCTTTCATCGTCTCTCCGTTTCTTTGTTCGTTTCGTTTCTTTCTCCGTTTCACGGTTTATTTCTTCGTTTCCCCATTTATTTCTTCGTTACTCCGTTTCTTTCTTCGTTTCTCCATTTATTTCTCCGTTTCTCCGTTTCTTTCTCCATTTCCCCGTTTCTTTCTTCGTTTCTCCATTTCTTTCTTCGTTTCTCCGTTTCTTTCTTCGTTTCTCCGTTTCTTTCTTCGTTTCTCCGTTTGTTTCATCGTTTCTCCATTTATTTCTCCGCTTCTCCGTTTCTTTCTTCGTTTCTCCGATTCTTTGTTCGTGTCTCCGTTTCTTTCTTCGTTTTTCCGTTTCTTTCTCCGTTTCTCCGTTTCATTCTTCGTTTCTGCGTTTCTTTGTTTGATTCTCGGTTTATTTCTTCGTTTCTCCGTTTCTTTCTTCGTTTCTCCGTTTCTTTCTTCGTTTTTCCGTTTCTTTCTTCGTTTTTCCGTTTCTTTGTTCGTTTCTCCGATTCTTTTTTCGTTTCTCCGTTTCTTTCTTTGTTTCTCCGTTTCTTTCTTCGTTTCTCCGTTTCTTTCATCGTTTCTTCGCTTCTCCGTTTCTCTCTTCCTCTCTCCGTTTATATCTTCGTTTCTCCATTTATTTCTCCGTTTCTTTCTTCTTTTCTCCGTTTCTATCTTCGTTTCTCCGTTCATTTCTTTGTTTCTCCATTTATTTCTCCGTTTCTCCGTTTCTTTCTTCGTTTCTCCGTTTCTTTGTTCGTTTCTCCGTTTCTTTCTCCGTTTCTCGGTTTATTTCTTCGTTTCTCCAATTATTACTCCGATTCTCCGTTTCTTTCTTCGTTTCTTCGTTTCTTTGTTCGTTTCTCCGTTCCTTTGTTCGTTTCTCCGTTCCTTTGTTCATTTCTCCGTTTCTTTCTTCGTTTCTCCATTTATTTCCCCGCTTCTCCGTTTCTTTCTTCGTTTCTCCGTTTCTTTCTTCGTTTCTCCGTTTCTTTGTTCGTTTCTCCGTTTCTTTCTCCGTATCTCAGTTTATTTCTTCGTTTCTCCACTTATTTCTCCGATTCTCCGTTTCTTTCTTCGTTTCTCCGTTTCTTTCTACGTTTCTCCGTCTATTTATTCGTTTCTCCATTTATTTCCCCGCTTCTCCGTTTCTTTCTTCGTTTCTCCGTTTCTTTCTTCGTTTCTCCATTTATTTCTCCGCATCTCCGTTTCTTTCTCCGATTCTCCGTTTCTTTCTTCGCTTCTTCGTTTCTTTGTTCGTTACTCAGTTTCTTTCTTCGTTTCTCCGTTTCTTTCTTCTTTTCTCCGTTTCTATCTTCGTTTCTCCGTTCATTTCTTTGTTTCTCCATTTATTTCTCCGTTTCTCCGTTTCTTTCTTCGTTTCTCCGTTTCTTTGTTCGTTTCTCCGTTTCTTTCTCCGTTTCTCGGTTTATTTCTTCGTTTCTCCAATTATTACTCCGATTCTCCGTTTCTTTCTTCGTTTCTTCGTTTCTTTCTTCGTTTCTCCGTTCCTTTGTTCGTTTCTCCGTTCCTTTGTTCATTTCTCCGTTTCTTTCTCCGTTTCTCGGTTTATTTCTTCGTTTCTCCACTTATTTTTCCGATTCTCCGTTTCTTTCTTCGTTTCTTTCTTCGTTACTCCGTTTCTTTCTTCGTTTCTACATTTATTTCTCCGCTTCTCCGTTTCTTTCTTCGTTTCTCCGTTTCTTTGTTCGTTTCTCCGTTTCTTTGTTCGTTTCTCCGTTTCTTTCTTCGTTTCTCCATTTATTTCTCCGTTTCTCCGTTTCTTTCTACGTTTCTCCGTTTCTTTGTTCCTTTCTCCGTTTCTTTCTCCGTTTCACGGTTTATTTCTTCGTTTCTCCATTTATTTCTCCGTTTCTCCGTTTCTTTCTTCGTTTCTCCGTTTCTTTCTTCGTTTCTCCGTTTTTTCCTTCGTTTCTCCGTTTATTTCTTCGTTTCTGCGTTTATTTCTTCCTTTCTCCATTTATTTCTCCGTTTCTCTTTTTCTTTCTTCGCTTCTCCGTTTCTTTCTTCCTCTCTCCGTTTATATCTTCGTTTCTCCATTTATTTCTCCGTTTCTTTCTTCTTTTCTCCGTTTCTATCTTCGTTTCTCCGTTTACTTCTTCGTTTCTCCATTTATTTCTCCGTTTCTTTCTTCTTTTCTCCGTTTCTATCTTCGTTTCTCCGTTTACTTCTTCGTTTCTCCATTTATTTCTCCGTTTCTCGGTTTCTTTCTTCGTTTCGCCGTTTCTTTGTTCGTTTCTCCGTTTCTCTGTTCGTTTCTCCGTTTCATTCTTCGTTTCTGCGTTTCTTTGTTCGATTCTCGGTTTATTTCTTCGTGTCTCCGTTTCTTTCTTCGTTTTTCCGTTTCTTTCTTCGTTTCTCCGTTTCTTTCTTCGTATCTCCATTTATTTCTCCGTTTCTTTCTTCGTTTCGCCGTTTCTTTGTTCGTTTCTCCGTTTCTCTGTTCGTTTCTCCGTTTCTTTCTTCGTTTCTCCGTTTCTTTGTTCGTTTCTCCGTTTCTTTCTCTGTTTCTCTGTTCCTTTCTTCATTTCTCTGTTTATTTCTTCGTTTCTCCGTTTCATTCTTCGTTTCTCCGTTTCTTTCTTTGCTTCTCCGTTTCTTTCTTCATTTCTCTGTTTATTTCTTCGTTTCTCCGTTTCATTCTTCGTTTCTATGTTTCTTAGTCCGATTCTCGGTTTATTTCTTCGTTTCTCCGTTTCTTTCTTCGTTTCTCCGTTTCTTTCTTCGTTTCTCCGTCTATTTCTTCGTTTCTCCATTTATTTCTCCGCTTCTCCGTTTCTTTCTTCGTTTCTCCGCTTCTTTGTTCGATTCTGCGTTTCTTTGTTCGTTTCTCCGTTTCTTTCTTCGTTCCTCTGTTTCTTTGTTCGCTTCTCCGTTTCTTTCTCCGTTTCTCGGTTTATTCCTTCGTTTCTCCACTTATTTTTCCGATTCTCCGTTTCTTTCTTCGTTTCTTTCTTCGTTACTCCGTTTCTTTCTACGTTTCTACATTTATTTCTCCGCTTCTCCGTTTCTTTCTTCGTTTCTCCGTTTCTTTGTTCGTTTCTCCGTTTCTTTGTTCGTTTCTCTGTTTCTTCGTCCGTTTCTCCGTTTCTTTCTTCGTTTCTCTGTTTCTTTCTTCGTTTCTCCGTTTGTTTCTACGTTTCTCCGTTTCTTTCTTCGTTTCTCGGTTTATCTCTTCGTTTCTCCATTTATTTCCCCGGTTCTCCGTTTCTTTCTTCGTTTCTTCGTTTCTTTCTCTTTACTCCGATTCTTTCTTCGTTTCTCCGTTTCTTTCTTCGTTTCTCCATTTATTTCTTCGTTTCTCTGTTTCTTTTTTCGTTTCTCCGTTTCTTTCTTCGTTTCTCCATTTATTTCTCCGTTTCTCCGTTTCTTTCTTCGTTTCTCCGTTTCTTTGTTCCTTTCTGCGTTTCTTTCTCCGTTTCACGGTTTATTTCTTCGTTTCTCCATTTATTTCTCCGATTCTCCGTTTCTTTCTTGGTTTCTCCGTCTATTTCTTCGTTTCTCCATTTATTTCTCCGCTTCTCCGTTTCTTTCTTCGTTTCTCCGTTTCTTTCTTCGTTTCTGCGTTTCTTTGTTCGTTTCTCCGTTTCTTTCTTCGATTCTCCGTTTCTTTGTTAGTTTCTCCGTTTCTTTCTTCGTTTCTCCATTTGTTTCTCCGTTTCTCCGTTTCTTTCTACGTTTCTCCGTTTCTTTGTTCCTTTCTCCGTTTCTTATTCCGTTTCACGGTTTATTTCTTCGTTTCTCCATTTATTTCTCCGTTTCTCCGTTTCTTTCTTCGTTTCGCCGTCTATTTCTTCGTTTCTCCATTTATTTCTCCGCTTCTCCGTATCTTTCTTCGTTTCTCCGTTTCTTTCTTCGTTTCTGCGTTTCTTTGTTCGTTTCTCCGTTTCTTTGTTCGTTTCTCCGTTTCTTTGTTCGTTTCTCCGCTTCTTTCTTCGTTTCTCCATTTATTTCTCCGTTTCTCCGTTTCTTTCTACGTTTCTCCGTTTCTTTGTTCCTTTCTCCGTTTCTTTCTCCGTTTCACGGTTTATTTCTTCGTTTCTCCATTTATTTCTCCGTTTCTCCGTTTCTTTCTTCGTTTCTCCGTTTCTTTCTTCGTTTCTCCGTTTCTTTGTTCGTTTCTCCGTTTCTTTCTCCGTTTCTCGGTTTATTTCTTCGTTTCTCCAATTATTTCTCCGATTCTCCGTTTCTTTCTTCGTTTCTTCGTTTCTTTCTTCGTTACTCCGTTTCTTTCTTCGTTTCTCCATTTAATTCTCCGCTTCTTCGTTTCTTTGTTCGTTTCTCCGTTTCTTTGTTCGTTTCTCCGTTTCTTTGTTCGTTTCTCCGTTTCTTTGTTCGTTTCTCCGTTCCTTTGTTCGTTTCTCCGTTCCTTTGTTCATTTCTCCGATTCTTTCTTCGTTTCTCCATTTATTTCTCCATTTCTCCGTTTCTTTGTTCGTTTCTCCGCTTCTTTGTTCGTTTCTCCGTTTCTTTCTTCGTTTCTTCGTTTCTTTCTTCGTTACTCCGTTTCTTTCTTCGTTTCTCCGTTTCTTTCTTCGTTTCTCCGTTTCTTTCTACGTTTCTCCGTCTATTTCTTCGTTTCTCCATTTATTTCTCCGCTTCTCCGTTTCTTTCTTCGTTTCTCCGTTTCTTTCTTCGTTTCTCCGTTGCTTTGTTCGTTTCTCCGTTTCTTTCTCCGTATCTCGGTTTATTTCTTCGTTTCTCCAATTATTTCTCCGATTCTCCGTTTCTTTCTTCGTTTCTCCGTTTCTTTCTACGTTTCTCCGTCTATTTATTCGTTTCTCCATTTATTTCCCCGCTTC
Organism: Ptiloglossa arizonensis; assembly: GCF_051014685.1. Taxonomy (NCBI): domain Eukaryota; kingdom Metazoa; phylum Arthropoda; class Insecta; order Hymenoptera; family Colletidae; genus Ptiloglossa; species Ptiloglossa arizonensis. Next base: position 341,883 of record NW_027478829.1, on the reverse strand, counting down.
TCCGTTTCTTTCTTCGTTTCTCCGTTTCTTTCTTCGTTTTTCCGTTTCTTTCTTCGTTTCTCCGTTTCATTCTTCGTTTCTGCGTTTCTTTGTTCGATTCTCGGTTTATTTCTTCGTTTCTCCGTTTCTGTCTTCGTTTCTCCTTTTCTTTGTTCGTTTCTCCGTTTGTTTCTACTTTTCTCCATTTAATTCTCGGTTTCCTCGTTTCTTTCTTCGTTTCTCCGTTTCTTTCTCCGTTTCTCGGTTTATTTCTTCGTTTCTCCATTTATTTCCCCGATTCTCCGTTTCTTTCTTCGATTCTCCGTTTCTTTCTTCGATTCTTCGTTTCTTTCTTCGTTACTCCGTTTGTTTCTTCGTTTCTCCGTTCCTTTCTTCGTTTCTCCATTTATTTCCCCGTTTCTCCGTTTCTTTCTTCGTTTCTCCGTTTCTTTCTTCGTTTCTCCGTTTCTTTCTACGTTTCTCCGTCTATTTCTTCGTTTCTCCATTTATTTCTCCGCTTCTCCGTTTCTTTCTTCGTTTCTCCGTTTCTTTCTTCGTTTCTCCGTTTCTTTGTTCGTTTCTGCGTTTCTTTGTTCGTTTCTCCGTTTCTTTCTTCGTTTCTCTGTTTCTTTGGTCGTTTCTCCGTTTCTTTCTCCGTTTCTCGGTTTATTTCTTTCTTTCTCCGTTTCTTTCTTCGTTTCTCCGTTTCTTTCTTCGTTTCTCCGTTTCATTATTCGTTTCTCCGTTTCTTTCTTTGTTTCTCCGTTTCTTTGTTCGTTTCTCCGTTTCTTTCTTTGTTTCTCCATTTCTTTCTTCATTTCTCAGTTTATTTCTTCGTTTCTCCGTTTCATTCTTCTTTTCTGCGTTTCCTTGTTCGATTCTCGGTTTATTTTTTCGTTTCTCCGTTTCTTTCTTCGTTTCTCCGTTTCTTTCTTCGTTTCTCCGTTTCTTTCTTCGTTTCTCCATTTATTTCTCCGTTTCTCCGTTTCTTTCTTCGTTTCTCCGTTTCTTTCTTCGTTTCTCCGTTTCTCTGTTCGTTTCTCCGTTTCTGTCTTCGTTTCTCCTTTTCTTTGTTCGTTTCTCCGTTTCTTTGTTCGTTTCTCCGTTTCTTTTTCCGTTTCTCCGATTATTTCTTCGTTTCTCCACTTATTTCTCCGATTCTCCGTCTCTTTCTTCGTTTCTTCGTTTCTTTCTTCGTTACTCCGTTTCTTTCTTCGTTTCTTCCTTCGTTTCTCCATTTCTTTCTTCGTTTCTCCGTTTCTTTCTTCGTTTCTCCGTTTCTTTCTTCGTTTCTCCGTTTGTTTCATCGTTTCTCCATTTATTTCTCCGCTTCTCCGTTTCCTTCTTCGTTTCTCCGATTCTATGTTCGTGTCTCCGTTTCTTTCTTCGTTTTTCCGTTTCTTTCTCCGTTACTCCGTTTCATTCTTCGTTTCTGCGTTTCTTTGTTCGATTCTCGGTTTATTTCTTCGTTTCTCCGTTTCTTTCTTCGTTTCTCCTTTTCTTTGTTCGTTTCTCCGTTTGTTTCTTCTTTTCTCCGTTCCTTTCTTCGTTTCTCCATTTATTTCCCCGTTTCTGCGTTTCTTTCTTCGTTCCTCCGTTTCTTTTACGTTTCTCCGTTTCTTTCTACGTTTCTCCGTCTATTTCTTCGTTTCTCCATTTATTTCTCCGCTTCTCCGTTTCTTTCTTCGTTTCTCCGTTTCTTTCTTCGTTTCTCCGTTTCTTTGTTCGTTTCTGCGTTTCTTTGTTCGTTTCACCGTTTCTTTCTTCGTTTCTCTGTTTCTTTCTTCGTTTCTCCGTTTCTTTCTCCGTTTCTCGGTTTATTTCTTTGTTTCTCCACTTATTTCTCCGATTCTCCGTTTCTTTCTTCGTTTCTTCGTTTCTTTCTTCGTTACTCCGTTTCTTTCTTCGTTTCTCCATTTATTTCTCCGGTTCTCCGTTTCTTTGTTCGTTTCTCCGTTTCTTTGTTCGTTTCTCCGTTTCTTTCTTCGTTTCTCCGTTTCTTTGTTCGTTTCTCCGTTTCTCTGTTCGTTTCTCCGTTTCTTTCCTCGTTTCTCCATTTCTTTCTTCGTTTCTCCGTTTCTTTTTCCGTTTCTCGGATTATTTCTTCGTTTCTCCACTTATTTCTCCGATTCTCCGTTTCTTTCTTCGTATCTCCGTTTCTTTGTTCATTTCTCCGTTTCTTTCTTGGTTTCTCCGTTTCTTTCTTCGTTTCTCCGTTTCTTTCTTCGTTTCTCCGTTGCTTCCTTCGTTTCTCCGTTTCTTTCTTCGTTTCTCCGTTTCTTTCCTCGTTTCTCCGTTTATTACTTCGTTTCTCCGTTTCATTCTTCGTTTCTGCGTTTCTTTGTTCGATTCTCAGTTTATTTCTTCGTTTCTCCGTTTCTTTGTTCGTTTCTCCGTTTCTTTCCCCGTTTCTCGGTTTATTTCTTCGTTTCTCCACTTATTTCTCCGATTCTCCGTTTCTTTCCTCGTTTCTCCGTTTCTTTCTTCGTTTCTCCGTTTCTTTCTTCGTTTCTCCGTTTCACTCTTCGTTTCTCCGTTTCTTTCTTCGTTTCCCCTTTTCTTTGTTCGTTTCTCCGTTTCTTCCTTTGTGTCTCCGTTTCTTTCTTTATTTCTCCGTTTATTTCTTCGTTTGTCCGTTTCGTTCTTCGTTTCTGCGTTTCTTTGATCGATTCTCGGTTTATTTCTTCGTTTCTCCGTTTCTTTGTTCGTTTCTCCGTTTCTTTGTTCGCTTCTCCGTATCTTTCTTCGTTTCTCCGTTTCTTAGTTGGTTTCTGCGTTTCTTTGTTCGTTTCTCCGTTTCTTTGTTCGTTTCTCCGTTTCTTTCGTCGTTTCTCCGTTTCTTTCTTCGTTTCTCCGTTTGTTTCTTCGTTTCTCCATTTATTTCTCCGTTTCTCCGTCTCTTTCTTCGTTTCTCCATTTCTTTCATCGTTTCTTCGCTTCTCCGTTTCTTTTTTCCTTTCTCCGTTTATACCTTCGTTTCTCCATTTATTTCTCCGTTTCTTTCTTCGTTTCTACGTTTCATTCTTCGTTTCTCCGTTTCTTTCTTCGTTTCTCCGTATATTTCTTCGTTTCTCCATTTATTTCACCGTTTCTCCGTTTCTTTCTTCGTTTCTCCGTTTATTTCTTCGTTTCTCCGTTTCATTCTTCGTTTCTGCGTTTCTTTGTTCGATTCTCAGTTTATTTCTTCGTTTCTCCGTTTCTTTCTTCGTTTCTCCGTTTCATTATTCGTTTCTCCGTTTCTTTGTTCGTTTCTCCGTTTCTTTGTTCGTTTCTCCGTTTCTTTCTTTGTTTCTCCGTTTCTTTCTTCATTTCTCCGTTTATTTCCCCGTTCCTCGGTTTATTTCTTCGTTTCTCCTTTTATTTCTCCGATTCTCCGTTTCTTTCTTCGTTTCTCCGTTTCTTTCTTCGTTTCTCCGTTTCTCCGGTTCTTTCATCGTTTCTTCGCTTCTCCGAATCTTTCTTCCTTTCTCCGTTTATATGTTCGTTTCTCCATTTATTTCTCCGTTTCTTTCTTCGTTTCTCGGTTTCATTCTTCGTTTCTCCGTTTCTTTCTTCGTTTCTCCGTTTCTTTCTTCGTTTCTCCGTATCTTTCTCTGTTTCTCCGTTTCTTTCTTCATTTCTCCGTTTATTTCTTCGTTTCTCCGTTTCGTTCTTCGTTTCTGCGTTTCTTTCTTCGATTCTCAGTTTATTTCTTCGTTTCTCCATTCATTTCTCCGTTTCTCGGTTTATTTCTTCGTTTCTCCATTTATTTCTCCGATTCTCCGTTTCTTTCTTCGTTTCTCCGGTTCTTTCATCGTTTCTTCGCTTCTCCGTTTCTTTCTTCCTTTCTCCGTTTATATCTTCGTTTCTCCATTTATTTCTCCGTTTCTTTCTTCGTTTCTCGGTTTCATTCTTCGTTTCTCCGTATCTTTCTTTGTTTCTCCGTTTCTTTCTTCATTTCTCCGTTTATTTCTTCTTTTCTCCGTTTCATTCTTCGTTTCTGTGTTTCTTTGTTCGATTCTCGGTTTATTTCTTCGTTTCTCCGTTTCTTTCTTCGTCTCTCCGTTTCTTTGTTCGTTTCTCCCTTTCTTTCTCCGTTTCTCGGTCTATTTCTTCGTTTCTCCATTTATTTCCCCGATTCTCCGTTTCTTTCTTCGTTTCGTCGTTTCTTTCTTCGTTACTCCGTTTCTTTCTTCGTATCTCCATTTATTTCTCCGTTTCTCCGTCTCTTTCTTCGTTTCTCCATTTCTTTCATCGTTTCTTCGCTTCTCCGTTTCTTTTTTCCTTTCTCCGTTTATACCTTCGTTTCTCCATTTATTTCTCCGTTTCTTTCTTCGTTTCTACGTTTCATTCTTCGTTTCTCCGTTTCTTTCTTCGTTTCTCCGTATATTTCTTCGTTTCTCCATTTATTTCACCGTTTCTCCGTTTCTTTCTTCGTTTCTCCGTTTATTTCTTCGTTTCTCCGTTTCATTCTTCGTTTCTGCGTTTCTTTGTTCGATTCTCAGTTTATTTCTTCGTTTCTCCGTTTCTTTCTTCGTTTCTCCGTTTCATTATTCGTTTCTCCGTTTCTTTGTTCGTTTCTCCGTTTCTTTGTTCGTTTCTCCGTTTCTTTCTTTGTTTCTCCGTTTCTTTCTTCATTTCTCCGTTTATTTCCCCGTTCCTCGGTTTATTTCTTCGTTTCTCCTTTTATTTCTCCGATTCTCCGTTTCTTTCTTCGTTTCTCCGTTTCTTTCTTCGTTTCTCCGTTTCTCCGGTTCTTTCATCGTTTCTTCGCTTCTCCGAATCTTTCTTCCTTTCTCCGTTTATATGTTCGTTTCTCCATTTATTTCTCCGTTTCTTTCTTCGTTTCTCGGTTTCATTCTTCGTTTCTCCGTTTCTTTCTTCGTTTCTCCGTTTCTTTGTTCGTTTCTCCGTATCTTTCTCTGTTTCTCCGTTTCTTTCTTCATTTCTCCGTTTATTTCTTCGTTTCTCCGTTTCGTTCTTCGTTTCTGCGTTTCTTTCTTCGATTCTCAGTTTATTTCTTCGTTTCTCCATTCATTTCTCCGTTTCTCGGTTTATTTCTTCGTTTCTCCATTTATTTCTCCGATTCTCCGTTTCTTTCTTCGTTTCTCCGGTTCTTTCATCGTTTCTTCGCTTCTCCGTTTCTTTCTTCCTTTCTCCGTTTATATCTTCGTTTCTCCATTTATTTCTCCGTTTCTTTCTTCGTTTCTCGGTTTCATTCTTCGTTTCTCCGTATCTTTCTTTGTTTCTCCGTTTCTTTCTTCATTTCTCCGTTTATTTCTTCTTTTCTCCGTTTCATTCTTCGTTTCTGTGTTTCTTTGTTCGATTCTCGGTTTATTTCTTCGTTTCTCCGTTTCTTTCTTCGTCTCTCCGTTTCTTTGTTCGTTTCTCCCTTTCTTTCTCCGTTTCTCGGTCTATTTCTTCGTTTCTCCATTTATTTCCCCGATTCTCCGTTTCTTTCTTCGTTTCGTCGTTTCTTTCTTCGTTACTCCGTTTCTTTCTTCGTATCTCCATTTCTTTGTTCGTTTCTCCGTTTCTTTCTTCGTTTCACCGTTTCATTATTCGTTTCTCCGTTTCTTTGTTCGTTTCTCCGTTTCTTTGTTCGTTTCTCCGTTTCTTTGTTCGTTTCTCCGTTTCTTTGTTCGTTTCTCCGTTTCTTTGTTCGTTTCTCCGTTTCTTTCCCCGTTTCTCGGTTTATTTCTTCGTTTCCCCGTTTCTTTGTTCGTTTCTCCGTTTCTTTGTTCGTTTCTCCGATTATTTCTTCGTTTCTCCATTTATTTCTCCGTTTCACCGTTTCTTTCTTCGTTTCTCCTTTTCTTTGTTCTTTCTCCGTTTATTTCTTCGTTTCTCCATTTATTTCTCCGTTTCTCCGTTCCTTTCTTCGTTTCTTCGTTTCTTTCTTCGTTACTCCGTTTCTTTCTTCGTATCTCCATTTCTTTGTTCGTTTCTCCGTTTCTTTCTTCGTTTCTCCGTTTCATTATTCGTTTCTCCGTTTCTTTGTTCGTTTCTCCGTTTCTTTGTTCGTTTCTCCGTTTCTTTCTTTGTTTCTCCGTTTCTTTCTTCATTTCTCCGTTTATTTCTTCGTTTTTCCGTTTCATTCTTCGTTTCTGCGTTTCTTTGTTCGATTCTCGGTTTATTTCTTCGTTTCTCCGTTTCTCCGTTTCTTTGTTCGTTTCTCCGTTTTTTTCTTCGTTTCTCGATTTATATCTACGTTTCTCCGTTTCTTTCTTCGTTTCTCCTTTTCTTTGTTCGTTTCTCCGTTTCTTTCTCCGTTTCTCCGTTTATTTCTTCGTTTCTCCATTTATTTCTCCGTTTCTCCGTTTCTTTCTTCGTTTCTCCATTTATTTCTTCGTTTCTCCATTTATTTCTCTGCTTCTTTCTTCGTTTCTCCGTTTCTTTGTTCGTTTCTCCGTTTCTTTGTACGTTTCTCCGTTTCTTTGTTCGTTTCTCCGTTTCTTTCTTCGTTTCTCCGTTTCTTTCTTCGTTTCTCCGTTTATTTGTTCGTTTCTCCGTTTATTTCTTCGTTTCTCCATTTATTTCTCCTTTTCTCCGTTTCTTTCTTCGTTTCTCGGTTTCTTTGCTCGTTTCTCCGTGTCTTTTTTCGTTTCTCCGTTTCTTTCTACGTTTTTCCGTTTCTGTCTTCGTTTCTCCATTTATTTCTTCGTTTCTCCATTTATTTCTCCGTTTCTTTCTTCGTTTCTCCGTTTCTTTGTTCGTTTCTCCGTTTCTTTCTCCGTTTCTCGGTTTATTTCTTTGTTTCTCCGTTTCTTTGTTCGTTTCTCCGTTTCTTTGTTCGTTTCTCCGTATCTTTCTTCGTTTCTCCGTTTCTTTGTTCGTTTCTGCGTTTCTTTGTTCGTTTCTCCGTTTCTTTCTTCGTTTTTCCGTTTCTTTCTTCGTTTCTCCGTTTATTTCTTCGTTTCTCCATTTATTCCTCCGTTTCTCCGTTTCTTTCTTCGTTTCTCCATTTATTTCTCCGCTTCTCCGTTTCTTTCTTCGTTTCTCAGTTTCTTTCTTCGTTTCTCCGTTTCTTTGTCCGTTTCTGCGTTTCTTTGTTCGTTTCTCCGTTTCTTTCTTCGTTTCTCTGTTTCTTTGTTCGTTTCTCCGTTTTGTTTCTCCGTTTCTCGGTTTATTTCTTCGTTTCTCCACTTATTACTCCGATTCTCCGTTTCTTTCTTCGTTTCTTCGTTTCTTTCTCCGTTTCTCCGTTTCTTTCTTCGTTTCTCCGTTTCTTTGTTCGTTTCTCCGTTTCTTTCTCCGTTTCTCCGTTTCTTTCTTCGTTTCTGGATTTATTTCTCCATTTCTCCGTTTCTTTGTTCGTTTCTCCGTTTCTTTGTTCGTTTCTCCGTTTCTTTGTTCGTTTCTCCGTTTCTTTGTTCGTTTCTCCGTTTCTTTGTTCGTTTCTCCGTTTCTTTCTTCGTTTCTCCGTTTCTTTCTTCGTTTCTCCGTTTATTTGTTCGTTTCTCCGTTTATTTCTTCGTTTCTCCATTTATTTCTCCGTTTCTCCGTTTCTTTCTTCGTTTCTCGGTTTCTTTGCTCGTTTCTCCGTTTCTTTTTTCGTTTCTCCGTTTCTTTCTTCGTTTCTCCGTTTCTTTCTTCGTTTCTCCATTTATTTCTTCGTTTCTCCATTTATTTCTCCGTTTCTTTCTTCGTTTCTCCGTTTCTTTGTTCGTTTCTCCGTTTCTTTCTCCGTTTCTCGGTTTATTTCTTTGTTTCTCCGTTTCTTTGTTCGTTTCTCCGTTTCTTTGTTCGTTTCTCCGTATCTTTCTTCGTTTCTCCGTTTCTTTGTTCGTTTCTGCGTTTCTTTGTCGTTTCTCCGTTTCTTTCTTCGTTTCTCCGTTTCTTTCTTCGTTTCTCCGTTTATTTCTTCGTTTCTGCATTTATTCCTCCGTTTCTCCGTTTCTTTCTTCGTTTCTCCATTTCTTTCATCGTTTCTTCGCTTCTCCGTTTCTTTTTTCCTTTCTCCGTTTATATCTTCGTTTCTCCATTTATTTCTCCGTTTCTTTCTTCGTTTCTACGTTTCATTCTTCTTTTCTCCGTTTCTTTCTTCGTTTCTCCGTTTACTTCTTCGTTTCTCCATTTATTTCTCCGTTTCTCCGTTTCTCTCTTCGTTTCTCCGTTTATTTCTTCGTTTCTCCGTTTCATTCTTCGTATCTGCGTTTCTTTGTTCGTTTCTGCGTTTCTTTGTTCGTTTCTCCGTTTCTTTCTTCGTTTCTCCGTTTATTTGTTCGTTTCTCCGTTTATTTCATCGTTTCTCCATTTATTTCTCCGTTTCTCCGTTTCTTTCTTCGTTTCTCGGTTTCTTTGCTCGTTTCTCCGTTTCATTTTTCGTTTCTCCGTTTCTTTCTTCGTTTCTCCGTTTCTTTCTTCGTTTCTCCATTTATTTCTTCGTTTCTCCATTTATTTCTCCGATTCTCCGTTTCTTTCTTCGTTTCTTCGTTTCTTTGTTCGTTACTCCGTTTCTTTCTTCGTTTCTCCGTCTATTTCTTCGTTTCTTCATTTACTTCTCCGCTTCTCCGTTTCTTTCTTCGTTTCTCCGTTTCTTTGTTCGTTTCTGCGTTTCTTTGTTCGTTTCTCCGTTTCTTTCTTCGTTTCTCCGTTTCCTTCTTCGTTTCTCCGTTTCTTTCTTCGTTTCTCCGTTTATTTCTTCGTTTCTCCATTTATTTCTGCGTTTCTTTCTTCGTTTCTCCGTTTCCTTCTTCCTTTCTCCGTTTATATCTTCGTTTCTCCATTTATTTCTCCGTTTCTCCGTTTCTTTCTTCGTTTCTCCGTTTCTTTCTTCCTTTTTCCGATTCTTTGTTCGTTTCTCCACTTATTTCTCCGTTTCTCCGTTTCTTTCTACGTTTCTCCGTTTCTTTGTTCGTTTCTCCGTTTATTTCTTCGTTTCTCCATTTATTTCTCCGTTTCTCCGTTTCTTTCTTCGTTTCTCCGTTTCTTCCTTCGTTTCTCCGTTTCTTTCATCGTTTCTCCGTTTCTTTCTTCGTTTCTCCGTCTCCTTCATCGTTTCTTCGCTTCTCCGTTTCTTTCTTCCTTTCTCCGTTTATATCTTCGATTCTCCATTTATTTCTCCGTTTCTTTCTTCGTGTCTCCGTTTCATTCTTCGTTTCTCCGTTTCTTTCTTCGTTTCGTCGTTTCTTTGTTCGTTTCTCCGTTTCTTCCTTTGTGTCTCCGTTTCTTTCTTCGTTTCTCCATTTATTTCTCCGTTTCTCCGTTTCTTTCTTCGTTTCTCCGTTTCTTCCTTCGTTTCTCCGTTTCTTTCTTCGTTTCTCCGTTTCTTTCTTCGTTTCTCCGTCTCTTTCATCGTTTCTTCGCTTCTCCGTTTCTTTCTTCCTTTCTCCGTTTATATCTTCGATTCTCCATTTGTTTCTCCGTTTCTTTCTTCGTTTCTCCATTTATTTCTCCGTTTCTCCGTTTCTTTCTTCGTTTCTCCGTTTCTTCCTTCGTTTCTCCGTCTCTTTCTTCGTTCCTCCGTTTCTTTCTTCGTTTCTCCGTCTCTTTCATCGTTTCTTCGCTTCTCCGTTTCTTTCTTCCTTTCTCCGTTTATATCTTCGTTTCTCCATTTATTTCTCCGTTTCTTTCTTCGTTTCTCCGTTTCTTTCTTCCTTTTTCCGATTCTTTGTTCGTTTCTCCATTTATTTCTCCGTTTCTCCGTTTCTTTCTTCCTTTTTCCGATTCTTTGTTCGTTTCTCCGTTTCTCCGTTTCTTTCTTCGTTTCTCCGTTTCTTTCTTCGTTTCTCCATTTATTTCTCCGTTTCTCCGTTTCTTTCTTCGTTTCTCCGTTTCTTTCTTCGTTTCGCCGTTTCTTTCTCCGTTTCTCGGTTTATTTCTTCGTCTCTCCATTTATTTCTCCGATTCTCCGTTTCATTCTTCGTTTCTCCGTTTCTTTCTTCGTTTCCCCGTTTCTTTGTTCGTTTCTCCGTTTCTTTCTATGTTTCTCCGTTTCTTACTTCATTTCTCCGTTTATTTCTTCGTTTCTCCGTTTCATTCTTCGTTTCTGCGTTTCTTTGTTCGATTCTCGGTTTCTTTGTTCGTTACTCCGTTTCTTTCTTTGTTTCTCCATTTATTTCTCCGTTTCTCCGTTTCCTTCTTCGTTTCTCCGTTTCTTTGTTCGTTTCTCCGTTTCTTTGTTCGTTTCTTCGTTTCTTTGTTCGTTTCTCCGTTTCTTTGTTCGTTTCCCCGTTTCTTTCTCCGTTTCTCGGTTTATTTCTTCGTTTCTCCATTTATTTCTCCGTTTCTCCGTTTCTTTCTTCGTTTCTCCGATTCATTATTCGTTTCTCCGTTTCTTTCTTCGTTTCTCCGTTTGTTTGTTCGTTTCCCCGTTTCTTTCTCCGTTTCTCGGTTTATTTCTTCGTTTCTCCATTTATTTCTCCGTTTCTCCGTTTCTTTCTTCATTTCTCCGTTTATTTCTTCGTTTCTCCGTTTCATTCTTCGTTTCTGCGTTTCTTTGTTCGATTCTCGGTTAGTTTGTTCGTTTCTCCGTTTCTTTCTTCGTTTCTCCGTTTCTTTCTTCGTTTCTCCGTTTCTTTCTTCGTTTCTCCATTTATTTCTCCGTTTCTCCGATTCTTTGTTCGTTTCTCCGTTTCTTTCTTCGCTTCTCCGTTTCTTTCTTCGTATCTCCATTTATTTCTCCGTTTCTCCGTTTCTTTGTTCGTTTCTCCGTCTCTTAGTTCGTTTCTCCGTTTCTTTCTCCGTTTCTCGGCCTATTTCTTCGTTTCTCCGTTTCTTTGTTCGTTTCTCCGTATATTTCTTCGTTTCTCCATTTATTTCTCCGTTTCACCGTTTCTTTCTTCGTTTCTCCTTTTCTTTGTTCGTTTCTCCGTTTATTTCTTCGTTTCTCCATTTATTTCTCTGTTTCTCCGTTTCTTTCTTTGTTTCTCCGATTCTTTGTTCGTTTCTCCGTTTCTTTCTTCGCTTCTCCGTTTCTTTCTTCGTATCTCCATTTATTTCTCCGTTTCTCCGTTTCGTTGTTCGTTTATCCGTTTCTTTGTTCGTTTCTCCGTTTCTTTCTCCGTTTCTCGGTCTATTTCTTCGTTTCTCCATTTATTTCCCCGATTCTCCGTTTCTTTCTTCGTTTCTTGGTTTCTTTCTTCGTTACTCCGTTTCTTTCTTCGTTACTCCGTTTCTTTCTTCGTATCTCCGTTTCTTTGTTCGTTTCTCCATTTCTTTGTTGGTTTCTCCGTTTCATTATTCGTTTCTCCGTTTCTTTGTTCGTTTCTCCGTTTCTTTGTTCGTTTCTCCGTTTCTTTCTTCGTTTCTCCGTTTCTTTCTTCGTTTCTTGGTTTCTTTCTTCGTTACTCCGTTTCTTTCTTCGTTACTCCGTTTCTTTCTTCGTATCTCCGTTTCTTTGTTCGTTTCTCCATTTCTTTGTTGGTTTCTCCGTTTCATTATTCGTTTCTCCGTTTCTTTGTTCGTTTCTCCGTTTCTTTGTTCGTTTCTCCGTTTCTTTCTTCGTTTCTCCGTTTCTTTCTTCGTTTCTCCGTTTATTTCTTCGTTTCTCCATTTATTTCCCCGATTCTCCGTTTCTTTCTTCGTTTCTTCGTTTCTTTCTTCGTTTCTTTCTTCGTTACTCCGTTTCTTTCTTCGTTACTCCGTTTCTTTCTTCGTATCTCCGTTTCTTTATTCGTTTCTCCATTTCTTTGTTGGTTTCTCCGTTTCATTATTCGTTTCTCCGTTTCTTCGTTCGTTTCTCCGTTTCTTTGTTCGTTTCTCCGTTTCTTTCTTCGTGTCTCCGTTTCTTTCTTCGTTTCTCCGTTTATTTCTTCGTTTCTCCATTTATTTCTCCGTTTCTCCGTTTCTTTCTTCGTTTCTCCGTTTCTTCCTTCGTTTCTCCGTTTCTTTCTTCGTTTCTCCGTTTCTTTCTTCGTTTCTCCGTTTATTTCTTCGTTTCTCCATTTATTTCTCCGTTTCTCCGTTTCTTTATCCGTTTCTCCATTTCTTTCATCGTTTCTTCGCTTCTCCGTTTCTTTTTTCCTTTCTCCGTTTATATCTTCGTTTCTCCATTTATTTCTCCGTTTCTCTCTTCGTTTCTACGTTTCATTCTTCGTTTCTCCGTTTCTTTCTTCGTTTCTCCGTTTATTTCTTCGTTTCTCCATTTATTTCTCCGTTTCTCCGTTTCTTTCTTCGTTTCTCCGTTTATTTCTTCGTTTCTCCGTTTCATTCTTCGTTTCTGCGTTTCTTTGTTCGATTCTCAGTTTATGTCTTCGTTTCTCCGTTTCTTTGTTCGTTTCTCCGTTTCTTTCCCCGTTTCTCGGTTTATTTCTTCGTTTCTCCATTTATTTCTCCGATTCTCCGTTCCTTTCTTCCTTTCTCCGTTTCTACCTTCGTTTCTTTCTTCGTTTCTCCGTTTCTTTCTTCGTTTCTTTCTTCGTTTCTCCGTTTCTTTCTTCGTTTCTCCGTTTCTTTCTTCGTTTCTCCGTTTCTTTCATCGTTTCTCCGTTTCTTTCTTCGTTTCTCCGTTTCGTTCATCGTTTCTTCGTTTCTCCGTTTCTTTGTTCGTTTCACCGTTTCTTTCTTTGTTTCTCCGATTCTTTGTTCGTTTCTCCGTTTCTTTCTTCGCTTCTCTGTTTCTTTCTTCGTATCACCATTTATTTCTCCGTTTCTCCGTTTATCTCTTCGTTTCTCCACTTATTTCTCCGATTCTCCCTTTCTTTCTTCGTTACTCCGTTTCTTTCTTCGTTTCTCCATTTATTTCTTCGTTTCTCCGTTTCTTTCTTCGTTTCTCCGTTTCTTTCATCGTTTCTCCGTTTCTCCGTTTCGTTCATCGTTTCTCCGTTTCTTTCTTCGTTTCTCCGTTTCTTTCATCTTTTCTTCGTTTCTCCGTTTCTTTGTTCGTTTCACCGTTATTTTCTTTGTTCCTCGGTTTCTTTCTTCATTTCTCCGTTTATTTCTACGATTCTCCGTTTCATTCTTCGTTTCTGCGTTTCTTTGTTCGATTCTCGGTTTATTTCTTCGTTTCTCCGTTTCTTTGTTCGTTTCTCCGTTTCTTTCTTCGCTTCTCTGTTTCTTTCTTCGTATCACCATTTATTTCTCCGTTTCTCCGTTTATCTCTTCGTTTCTCCACTTATTTCTCCGATTCTCCGTTTCTTTCTTCGTTACTCCGTTTCTTTCTTCGTTTCTCCATTTATTTCTCCGTTTCTCCGTTTCCTTCTTCGTTTCTCCGTTTCTTTGTTCGTTTCTCCGTTTCTTTCTTCGCTTCTCCGTTTCTTTCTTCGTTTCTCCGTTTCTTTGTTCGTTTCTCCGTTTCTTTCTCCGTTTCTCGGTTTATTTCTTCGTTTCTCCATTTATTTCTCCGATTCTCCGTTCCTTTCTTCCTTTCTCCGTTTCTTCCTTCGTTTCTTTCTTCGTTTCTCCGTTTCTTTCTTCGTTTCTTTCTTCGTTTCTCCGTTTCTTTCTTCGTTTCTCCGTTTCTTTCTTCGTTTCTCCGTTTCTTTCATCGTTTCTCCGTTTCTTTCTTCGTTTCTCCGTTTCTTTCATCGTTTCTTCGTTTCTCCGTTTCTTTGTTCGTTTCACCGTTTCTTTCTTTGTTTCTCCGATTGTTTGTTCGTTTCTCCGTTTCTTTCTTCGCTTCTCTGTTTCTTTCTTCGTATCACCATTTATTTCTCCGTTTCTCCGTTTATCTCTTCGTTTCTCCACTTATTTCTCCGATTCTCCGTTTCTTTCTTCGTTACTCCGTTTCTTTCTTCGTTTCTCCATTTATTTCTCCGTTTCTCCGTTTCCTTCTTCGTTTCTCCGTTTCTTTGTTCGTTTCTCCGTTTCTTTCTTGGCTTCTCCGTTTCTTTCTTCGTTCCTCCGTTTCTTTGTTCGTTTCTCCGTTTCTTTCTCCGTTTCTCGGTTTATTTCTTCGTCTCTCCATTTATTTCTCCGATTCTCCGTTTCTTTCTTCCTTTCTCCGTTTCTTTCTTCGTTTCTTTCTTCGTTTCTCCGTTTCTTTCTTCGTTTCTTTCTTCGTTTCTCCATTTCTTTCTTCGTTTCTCCGTTTCTTTCTTCGTTTCTCCGTTTCTTTCATCGTTTCTCCGTTTCTCCGTTTCGTTCATCGTTTCTCCGTTTCATTCTTCGTTTCTCCGTTTCTTTCTTCGTTTTTCCGTTTCTTTGTTCGATTCTCGGTTTCATTGTTCGTTTCTCCGTTTCTTTGTTCGTTTCTCCGTTTCTTTGTTCGTTTCTCCGTTTCTTTGTTCGTTTCTCCGTTTCTTTCTTTGTTTCTCCGTTTCTTTCTTCATTTCTCCGTTTCTTTCTCTGTTTCTCCGTTTCTTTCTTCATTTCTCCGTTTATTTCTTCGTTTCTCCATTCATTTCGCCGTTTCTCGGTTTATTTCTTCGTTTCTCCATTTATTTCTCCGATTCTCCGTTTCTTTCTTCGTTTCTCCGTTTCTTTCTTCGTTTCTCCGTTTCTTACTCTGTTTCTCCGATTCTTTCTTCATTTCTCCGTTTATATCTTCGTTTCTCCGTTTCGTTCTTCGTTTCTGCGTTTCTTTCTTCGTTTCTCCGTTTCTTTCTTCGTTTCTCCGTTTCTTTCTTTGTTTCTCCGATTCTTTCATCGATTCTTCGCATCTCCGTTTCTTTCTTCCTTTCTCCGTCTATATCTTCGTTTCTCCATTTATTTCTCCGTTTCTTTGTTCGTTTCTCCGTTTCTTTCTTCGTTTCTCCGTTTCATTATTCGTTTCTCCGTTTCTTTGTTCGTTTCTCCGTTTCTTTGTTCGTTTCTCCGTTTCTTTCTTTGTTTCTCCGTTTCTTTCTGCATTTCTCCGTTTATTTCTTCGTTTCTCCATTTATTTCTCCGATTCTCCGTTTCTTTCTTCGTTTCTCCGTTTCTTTCTTCGTTTCTCCGGTTCTCTCATCGTTTCTTCGCTTCTCCGTGTCTTTCTTCCTTTCTCCGTTTATATCTTCGTTTCTCCATTTATTTCTCCGTTTCATTCTTCGTTTCTCCGTTTCTTTCTTCGTTTTTCCGTTTCTTTGTTCGTTTCTCCGTTTCTTTCTCTGTTTCTCCGTTTCTTTCGTCATTTCTCCGTTTATTTCTTCGTTTCTCCGTTTCATTCTTCGTTCCTGCGTTTCTTTGTCTGATTCTCAGTTTATTTCTTCGTTTCTCCGTTTCTTTCTTCGTTTCTCCGTTTCTTTCTTCGTTTCTCCGTTTCGTTCTCCGTTTCTCCGTTTATTTCTTCGTTTCTCCATTTATTTCTCTGTTTCTCCGTTTCTTTGTTCGATTCTCCGTTTCTTTGTTCATTTCTCCGTTTCTTTGTTCGTTTCTCCGTTTATTTCTTCGTTTCTCCATTTATTTCTCCCTTTCTCCGTTTCTTTCTTCGTTTCTAGGTTTCTTTGTTCGTTTCTCCGTTTCTTTTTTCGTTTCTCCGTTTCTTTCTTCGTTTCTCCGTTTCTTTCTTCCTTTCTCCGTTTCTTTCATCGTTTCTTTCTGCGTTTCTCCGTTTCTTTCTTCGTTTCTTTCTTCGTTTCTCCATTTCTTTCTTCGTTTCTCCGTTTCTTTCTTCGTTTCTCCGTTTCTTTCATCGTTTCTCCGTTTCTCCGTTTCGTTCATCGTTTCTCCGTTTCTTTCTTCGTTTCTCCGTTTCTTTCATCTTTTCTTCGTTTCTCCGTTTCTTTGTTCGTTTCACCGTTTCTTTCTTTGTTCCTCGGTTTCTTTCTTCATTTCTCCGTTTATTTCTACGATTCTCCGTTTCATTCTTCGTTTCTGCGTTTCTTTGTTCGATTCTCGGTTTATTTCTTCGTTTCTCCGTTTCTTTGTTCGTTTCTCCGTTTCTTTCTTCGCTTCTGTGTTTCTTTCTTCGTATCACCATTTATTTCTCCGTTTCTCCGTTTATCTCTTCGTTTCTCCACTTATTTCTCCGATTCTCCGTTTCTTTCTTCGTTACTCCGTTTCTTTCTTCGTTTCTCCATTTATTTCTCCGTTTCTCCGTTTCCTTCTTCGTTTCTCCGTTTCTTTGTTCGTTTCTCCGTTTCTTTCTTCGCTTCTCCGTTTCATTCTTCGTTTCTCCGTTTCTTTCTTCGTTTCCCCGTTTCATTCTCCGTTTCTCAGTTTATTTCTTCGTTTCTCCATTTATTTCTCCGATTCTCCGTTTCTTTCTTCCTTTCTCCGTTTCTTTCTTCGTTTCTTTCTTCGTTTCTCCGTTTCTTTCTTCGTTTCTTTCTTCGTTTCTCCGTTTCTTTCTTCGTTTCTCCGTTTCTTTCATCGTTTCTCCGTTTCTCCGTTTCGTTCATCGTTTCTCCGTTTCTTTCTTCGTTTCTCCGTTTCTTTCATCTTTTCTTCGTTTCTCCGTTTCTTTGTTCGTTTCACCGTTTCTTTCTTTGTTTCTCGGTTTCTTTCTTCATTTCTCCTTTTATTTCTACGATTCTCCGTTTCATTCTTCATTTCTGCATTTCTTTGTTCGATTCTCGGTTTATTTCTTCGTTTCTCCGTTTCTTTGATCGTTTCTCCGTTTCTTTGTTCGTTTCTCCGTTTATTTCTTCGTTTCTCCATTTATTTCTCCGTTTCACCGTTTCTTTCTTCATTTCTCCTTTTCTATGTTCGTTTCTCCGTTTATTTCTTCGTTTCTGCATTTATTTCTCTGTATCTCCGTTTCTTTCCTTGTTTTTCCGATTCTTTGTTCGTTTCTCCGTTTCTTTCTTCGCTTCTCTGTTTCTTTCTTCGTATCACCATTTATTTCTACGTTTCTCCGTTTATCTCTTCGTTTCTCCACTTATTTCTCCGATTCTCCGTTTCTTTCTTCGTTACTCCGTTTCTTTCTTCGTTTCTCCATTTATTTCTCCGTTTCTCCGTTTCCTTCTTCGTTTCTCCGTTTCTTTGTTCGTTTCTTTCTTCGTTTCTCCGTTTCTTTCTTCGTTTCTTTCTTCGTTTCTCCGTTTCTTTCTTCGTTTCTCCGTTTCTTTCTTCGTTTCTCCGTTTCTTTCATCGTTTCTTCGTTTCTTTCTTCGTTTCTCCGTTTCTTTCATCGTTTCTTCGTTTCTCCGTTTCTTTGTTCGTTTCACCGTTTCTTTCTTTGTTTCTCGGTTTCTTTTTTCATTTCTCCGTTTATTTCTACGATTCTCCGTTTCATTCTTCGTTTCTGCGTTTCTTTGCTCGATTCTCGGTTTATTTCTTCGTTTCTCCGTTTCTTTGTTCGTTTCTCCGTTTCTTTGTTCGTTTCTCCGTTTATTTCTTCGTTTCTCCATTTATTTCTCCGTTTCACCGTTTCTTTCTTCGTTTCTCCTTTTCTTTGTTCGTTTCTCCGTTTATTTCTTCGTTTCTCCATTTATTTCTCTGTATCTCCGTTTCTTTCTTTGTTTCTCAGATTCTTTGTTCGTTTCTCCGTTTCTTTCTTCGCTTCTCTGTTTCTTTCTTCGTATCACCATTTATTTCTTCGTTTCTCCGTTTCTTTCTTCGTTTCTCCGTTTCTTTGTTCGTTTCTCCGTTTCTTTGTTCGTTTCGCCGTTTCATTATTCGCTTCTCCGTTTCTTTGTTCGTTTCTCCTTTTCTTTCTTTGTTTCTCTGTTTCTTCCTTCATTTCTCCGTTTATTTCTTCGTTTCTCCGTTTCATTCTTCGTTTCTGCGTTTCTTTGCTCGATTCTCGGTTTATTTCTTCGTTTCTCCGTTTCTTTTTTCGTTTCTCCGTTTCATTGTTCGTTTCTCCGTTTATTTCTTCGTTTTTCCATTTATATCTCCGTTTCTCCGTTTCTTTCTTCGTTTCTCCTTTTCTTTGTTCGTTTCTCCGTTTATTTCTTCGTTTCTCGGTTTATTTGTCCGTTTCTCCATTTATTTCTCCGATTCTCCGTTTCATTATTCGTTTCTCCGTTTCTTTCTTCGTTTCTCCGTTTCTTTCTTCGTTTCTCCGTTTCTTACTCTGTTTCTCCGATTCTTTCTTCATTTCTCCGTTTATATCTTCGTTTCTCCGTTTCGTTCTTCGTTTCTGCGTTTCTTTCTTCGTTTCTCCGTTTCTTTCTTCGTTTCTCCGTTTCTTTCTTTGTTTCTCCGATTCTTTCATCGATTCTTCGCATCTCCGTTTCTTTCTTCCTTTCTCCGTCTATATCTTCGTTTCTCCATTTATTTCTCCGTTTCTTTGTTCGTTTCTCCGTTTCTTTCTTCGTTTCTCCGTTTCATTATTCGTTTCTCCGTTTCTTTGTTCGTTTCTCCGTTTCTTTGTTCGTTTCTCCGTTTCTTTCTTTGTTTCTCCGTTTCTTTCTGCATTTCTCCGTTTATTTCTTCGTTTCTCCATTTATTTCTCCGATTCTCCGTTTCTTTCTTCGTTTCTCCGTTTCTTTCTTCGTTTCTCCGGTTCTCTCATCGTTTCTTCGCTTCTCCGTTTCTTTCTTCCTTTCTCCGTTTATATCTTCGTTTCTCCATTTATTTCTCCGTTTCATTCTTCGTTTCTCCGTTTCTTTCTTCGTTTTTCCGTTTCTTTGTTCGATTCTCGGTTTATTTCTTCGTTTCTCCGTTTCTTTGATCGTTTCTCCGTTTCTTTGTTCGTTTCTCCGTTTATTTCTTCGTTTCTCCATTTATTTCTCCGTTTCACCGTTTCTTTCTTCATTTCTCCTTTTCTATGTTCGTTTCTCCGTTTATTTCTTCGTTTCTGCATTTATTTCTCTGTATCTCCGTTTCTTTCTTTGTTTTTCCGATTCTTTGTTCGTTTCTCCGTTTCTTTCTTCGCTTCTCTGTTTCTTTCTTCGTATCACCATTTATTTCTCCGTTTCTCCGTTTATCTCTTCGTTTCTCCACTTATTTCTCCGATTCTCCGTTTCTTTCTTCGTTACTCCGTTTCTTTCTTCGTTTCTCCATTTATTTCTCCGTTTCTCCGTTTCCTTCTTCGTTTCTCCGTTTCTTTGTTCGTTTCTTTCTTCGTTTCTCCGTTTCTTTCTTCGTTTCTTTCTTCGTTTCTCCGTTTCTTTCTTCGTTTCTCCGTTTCTTTCTTCGTTTCTCCGTTTCTTTCATCGTTTCTTCGTTTCTTTCTTCGTTTCTCCGTTTCTTTCATCGTTTCTTCGTTTCTCCGTTTCTTTGTTCGTTTCACCGTTTCTTTCTTTGTTTCTCGGTTTCTTTTTTCATTTCTCCGTTTATTTCTACGATTCTCCGTTTCATTCTTCGTTTCTGCGTTTCTTTGCTCGATTCTCGGTTTATTTCTTCGTTTCTCCGTTTCTTTGTTCGTTTCTCCGTTTCTTTGTTCGTTTCTCCGTTTATTTCTTCGTTTCTCCATTTATTTCTCCGTTTCACCGTTTCTTTCTTCGTTTCTCCTTTTCTTTGTTCGTTTCTCCGTTTATTTCTTCGTTTCTCCATTTATTTCTCTGTATCTCCGTTTCTTTCTTTGTTTCTCAGATTCTTTGTTCGTTTCTCCGTTTCTTTCTTCGCTTCTCTGTTTCTTTCTTCGTATCACCATTTATTTCTTCGTTTCTCCGTTTCTTTCTTCGTTTCTCCGTTTCTTTGTTCGTTTCTCCGTTTCTTTGTTCGTTTCGCCGTTTCATTATTCGCTTCTCCGTTTCTTTGTTCGTTTCTCCTTTTCTTTCTTTGTTTCTCTGTTTCTTCCTTCATTTCTCCGTTTATTTCTTCGTTTCTCCGTTTCATTCTTCGTTTCTGCGTTTCTTTGCTCGATTCTCGGTTTATTTCTTCGTTTCTCCGTTTCTTTTTTCGTTTCTCCGTTTCATTGTTCGTTTCTCCGTTTATTTCTTCGTTTTTCCATTTATATCTCCGTTTCTCCGTTTCTTTCTTCGTTTCTCCTTTTCTTTGTTCGTTTCTCCGTTTATTTCTTCGTTTCTCGGTTTATTTGTCCGTTTCTCCATTTATTTCTCCGATTCTCCGTTTCATTATTCGTTTCTCCGTTTCCTTCTTCGTTTCTCCGTTTCTTTGTTCGTTTCTCCGTTTCTTTCTTCGCTTCTCCGTTTCTGTCTTCGTTTCTCCGTTTCTTTGTTCGTTTCAGAGTTTCTCGGTTTATTTCTTCGTTTCTCCATTTATTTCTCCGATTCTCCGCTTCTTTCTTCCTTTCTCCGTTTCTTTCTTCGTTTCTCCGTTTCTTTCTCTGTTTCTCCGTTTCTTTCTTCGTTTCTCCGTTTCTTTCTTCGTTTCTCCGTTCCTTTCTTCGTTTCTCCGTTTCGTTCTCCGTTTCTCCGTTTATTTCTTCGTTTCTCCATTTATTTCTCTGTTTCTCCGTTTCTTTGTTCGTTTCTCCGTTTCTTTGTTCATTTCTCCGTTTCTTTGTTCGTTTCTCCGTTTATTTCTTCGTTTCTCCATTTATTTCTCCCTTTCTCCGTTTCTTTCTTCGTTTCTAGGTTTCTTTGTTCGTTTCTCCGTTTCTTTCTTCGTTTCTCCGTTTCTTTCTTCGTTTCTCCATTTATTTCTCCGTTTCTTTCTTCGTTTCTCCGTTTATTTCTTCGTTTCTCCATTTATTTCTCCCTTTCTCCGTTTCTTTCTTCGTTTCTCGGTTTCTTTGTTCGTTTCTCCGTTTCTTTCTTCGCTTCTCCGTTTCTTTCTTCGTTCCTCCGTTTCTTTGTTCGTTTCTCCGTTTCTTTCTCCGTTTCTCGGTTTATTTCTTCGTTTCTCCATTTATTTCTCCGATTCTCCGTTTCTTTCTTCCTTTCTCCGTTTCTTTCTTCGTTTCTTTCTTCGTTTCTCCGTTTCTTTCTTCGTTTCTTTCTTCGTTTCTTTCTTCGTTTCTCGGTTTCTTTGTTCGTCTCTCCGTTTCCTTTTTCGTTTCTCCGTTTCTTTTTTCGTCTCTCCGTTTCTTTCTTCGTTTCTCCGTTTCTTTCTTCGTTTCTCCATTTATTTCTCCGTTTCTTTCTTCGCTTCTCTGTTTCTTTCTTCGTATCACCATTTATTTCTCCGTTTCTCCGTTTATCTCTTCGTTTCTCCACTTATTTCTCCGATTCTCCGTTTCTTTCTTCGTTACTCCGTTTCTTTCTTCGTTTCTCCATTTATTTCTCCGTTTCTCCGTTTCCTTCTTCGTTTCTCCGTTTCTTTGTTCGTTTCTCCGTATCATTCTTCGCTTCTCCGTTTCATTCTTCGTTTCTCCGTTTCTTTCTTCGTTTCTCCGTTTCTTTCTTCGTTTCTCCGTTTCTTTCATCGTTTCTCCGTATCTTTCTTCGTTTCTCCGTTTCTTTCATCGTTTCTTCGTTTCTCCGTTTCTTTGTTCGTTTCACCGTTTCTTTCTTTGTTTCTCGGTTTCTTTCTTCATTTCTCCGTTTATTTCTACGATTCTCCGTTTCATTCTTCGTTTCTGCGTTTCTTTGTTCGATTCTCCGTTTCTTTCTTCGCTTCTCCGTTTCTTTCTTCGTTCCTCCGTTTCTTTGTTCGTTTCTCCGTTTCTTTCTCCGTTTCTCGGTTTATTTCTTCGTTTCTCCATTTATTTCTCCGATTCTCCGTTTCTTTCTTCCTTTGTCCGTTTCTTTCTTCGTTTCTTTCTTCGTTTCTCCGTTTCTTTCTTCGTTTCCCCGTTTCTTTCTTCGTTTCTCCGTTTCTTTCTTCGTTTCTCCGTTTCTTTCATCGTTTCTCCGTTTCTCCGTTTCGTTCATCGTTTCTCCGTTTCTTTCTTCGTTTCTCCGTTTCTTTCATCTTTTCTTCGTTTCTCCGTTTCTTTGTTCGTTTCACCGTTTCTTTCTTTGTTTCTCGGTTTCTTTCTTCATTTCTCCGTTTATTTCTACGATTCTCCGTTTCATTCTTCGTTTCTGCGTTTCTTTGTTCGATTCTCGGTTTATTTCTTCGTTTCTCCGTGTCTTTGTTCGTTTCTCCGTTTCTTTGTTCGTTTCTCCGTTTATTTCTTCGTTTCTCCATTTATTTCTCCGTTTCTCCATTTATTTCTCCGTTTCACCGTTTCTTTCTTCATTTCTCCTTTTCTATGTTCGTTTCTCCGTTTCTTTCTTCGCTTCTCTGTTTCTTTCTTCGTATCACCATTTAGTTCTCCGTTTCTCCGTTTATCTCTTCGTTTCTCCACTTATTTCTCCGATTCTCCGTTTCTTTCTTCGTTACTCCGTTTCTTTCTTCGTTCTCCATTTATTTCTCCGTTTCTCCGTTTCTTTCTTCGTTTCTCCGTTTCTTTCATCGTTTCTTCGTTTCTCCGTTTCTTTGTTCGTTTCTCCTTTTCTTTCTTTGTTTCTCTGTTTCTTTCTTCATTTCTCCGTTTATTTCTTCGTTTCTCCGTTTCATTCTTCGTTTCTGCGTTTCTTTGTTCGATTCTCGGTTTATTTCTTCGTTTCTCCGTTTCATTCTTCGTTTCTCCGTTTCTTTGTTCGTTTCTGCGTTTCTTTCTTCGTTTCTCCGTTTCTTTCTTCGTTTCTCCGTTTCTTTCTTCGTTTCTCCGTTTCTTTCATCGTTTCTTCGCTTCTCCGTTTCTTTCTTCCTTTCTCCGTTTATATCTTCGTTTCTCCATTTATTCCTCCGTTTCTTTCTTCGCTTCTCCGTTTCATTCTACGTTTCTGCGTTTCTTTGTTCGATTCTCGGTTTATTTCTTCGTTTCTCCGTTTCTGTCTTCGTTTCTCCGTTTCTTTGTTCGTTTCTCCGTTTATTTCTTCGTTTTTCCATTTATATCTCCGTTTCTCCGTTTCTTTCTTCGTTTCTCCTTTTCTTTGTTCGTTTCTCCGTTTATTTTTTCGTTTCTCGGTTTATTTGTCCGTTTCTCCATTTATTTCTCCGATTCTCCGTTTCATTATTCGTTTCTCCGTTTCTTTCTTCGTTTCTCCGTTTCTTTCTCTGTTTCTCCGTTTCTTTCTTCATTTCTCCGTTTATTTCTTCGTTTCTCCGTTTCATTCTTCGTTCCTGCGTTTCTTTGTCCGATTCTCCGGTTCTTTCATCGTTTCTTCGCTTCTCTGATTCTTTCTTCCTTTCTCTGTTTATATCTTCGATTCTCCATTTATTTCTCCGTTTCTATCTTCGTTTCTCCGTTTCATTCTTCGTTTCTCCGTTTCTTTCATCGTTTTTCCGTTTCTTTCTTCGTTTCTCCGTTTCTTTCTCTGTTTCTCCGTTTCTTTCTTCATTTCTCCGTTTATTTCTTCGTTTCTCCATTCATTTCGCCGTTTCTCGGTTTCATTCTTCGTTTCTCCGTTTCTTTCTTCGTTTCTCCGTTTCTTTCTTCGTTTCTCCGTTTCTTTGCTCGTTTCTCCGTTTCTTTCTCTTTTTCTCCGTTTCTTCCTTCATTTCTCCGTTTATTTCTTCGTTTCTCCGTTTCGTTCTTCGTTTCTCCGTTTCTTTCTTAGTTTCTCCGTTTATTTGTTCGTTTCTCCATTTATTTCTCCGTTTCTCCGTTTCTTTCTTCGTTTCTCCGTTTCTTTGTTCGTTTATCCGTTTCTTTCTTCGTTTCTCCGTTTCTTTCTTCGTTTCTATGTTTCTTTGTTCGTTTCTCCGTTTCTTTCTCCGTTTCTCGGTTTATCTCTTCGTTTCTCCACTTATTTCTCCGATTCTCCGTTTCTTTCTTCGTTACTCCGTTTCTTTCTCCGTTTCTCCATTTATTTCTCCGTTTCTCCGTTTCCTTCTTCGTTTCTCCGTTTCTTTGTTCGTTTCTCCGTTTCTTTCTTCGCTTCTCCGTTTCTTTCTTCGTTTCTCCGTTTCTTTGTTCGTTTCTCCGTTTCTCGGTTTATTTCTTCGTTTCTCCATTTATTTCTCCGATTCTCCGCTACTTTCTTCCTTTCTCCGTTTCTTTCTTCGTTTCTCCGTTTCTTTCTCTGTTTCTCCGTTTCTTTCTTCGTTTCTCCGTTTCTTTCTACGTTTCTCCGTTTCTTTCATCGTTTCTTCGTTTCTCCGTTTCGTTCATCGTTTCTCCGTTTCTTTCTTCGTTTCTCCGTTTCTTTCATCTTTTCTTCGTTTCTCCGTTTCTTTGTTCGTTTCACCGTTTCTTTCTTTGTTTCTCGGTTTCTTTCTTCATTTCTCCGTTTATTTCTACGATTCTCCGTTTCATTCATCGTTTCTGCGTTTCTTTGTTCGATTCTCGGTTTACTTCTTCGTTTCTCCGTTTCTTTGTTCGTTTCTCCGTTTCTTTGTTCGTTTCTCCGTTTATTTCTTCGTTTCTCCATTTATTTCTCCGTTTCACCGTTTCTTCCTTCATTTCTCCTTTTCTATGTTCGTTTCTCCGTTTATTTCTTCGTTTCTGCATTTATTTCTCTGTATCTCCGTTTCTTTCTTTGTTTTTCCGATTCTTTGTTCGTTTCTCCGTTTCTTTCTTCGCTTCTCTGTTTCTTTCTTCGTATCACCATTTATTTCTCCGTTTCTCCGTTTATCTCTTCGTTTCTCCACTTATTTCTCCGATTCTCCGTTTCTTTCTTCGTTACTCCGTTTCTTTCTTCGTTTCTCCATATATTTCTCCGTTTCTCCGTTTCCTTCTTCGTTTCTCCGTTTCTTTGTTCGTTTCTCCGTTTCTTTCTTCGCTTCTCCGTTTCTTTCTTCGTTTCTCCGTTTCTTTGTTCGTTTCTCCGTTTCTTTCTCCGTTTCTCGGTTTATTTCTTCGTTTCTCCATTTATTTCTCCGATTCTCCGTTCCTTTCTTCCTTTCTCCGTTTCTTTCTTCGTTTCTTTCTTCGTTTCTCCGTTTCTTTCTTCGTTTCTTTCTTCGTTTCTCCGTTTCTTTCTTCGTTTCTCCGTTTCTTTCTTCGTTTCTCCGTTTCTTTCATCGTTTCTCCGTTTCTTTCTTCGTTTCTCCGTTTCTTTCATCGTTTCTTCGTTTCTCCGTTTCTTTGTTTGTTTCACCGTTTCTTTCTTTGTTTCTCGGTTTCTTTTTTCATTTCTCCGTTTATTTCTACGATTCTCCGTTTCATTCTTCGTTTCTGCGTTTCTTTGTTCGATTCTCGGTATATTTCTTCGTTTCTCCGTTTCTTTGTTCGTTTCTCCGTTTCTTTGTTCGTTTCTCCGTTTATTTCTTCGTTTCTCCATTTATTTCTCCGTTTCACCGTTTCCTTCTTCGTTTCTCCGTTTCTTTGTTCGTTTCTCCGTTTCTTTCTTCGCTTCTCCGTTTTTTTCTTCGTTTCTCCGTTTCTTTGTTCGTTTCTCCGTTTCTTTCTCCGTTTCTCGGTTTATTTCTTCGTTTCTCCATTTATTTCTCCGATTCTCCGTTCCTTTCTTCCTTTCTCCGTTTCTTTCTTCGTTTCTTTCTTCGTTTCTCCGTTTCTTTCTTCGTTTCTTTCTTCGTTTCTCCGTTTCTTTCTTCGTTTCTCCGCTTCTTTCTTCCTTTCTCCGTTTCTTTCTTCGTTTCTCCGTTTCTTTCTCTGTTTCTCCGTTTCTTTCTTCGTTTCTCCGTTTCTTTCTTCGTTTCTCCGTTTCTTTCATCGTTTCTTCGTTTCTTTCTTCATTTCTCCGTTTATTTCTTCGTTTCTCCGTTTCATTCTTCGTTTCTGCGTTTCTTTGTTCGATTCTCGGTTTATTTCTTCGTTTCTCCGTTTCTTTGTTCGTTTCCCCATTTATTTCTCCGTTTCTCGGTTTATTTCTTCGTTTCTCCATTTATTTCTCCGATTCTCCGTTTCTTTCTTCGTTTCTCCGTTTCTTTCTTCGTTTCTCCGTTTCTTTCTTCGTTTCTCCGTTTCTTTCTTAGTTTCTCCGTTTATTTCTTCGTTTCTCCATTTATTTCTCCGTTTCACCGTTTCTTTCTTCGTTTCTCCTTTTCTTTGTTCGTTTCTCCGTTTATTTCTTCGTTTCTCCATTTACTTCTCTGTATCTCCGTTTCTTTCTTTGTTTCTCAGATTCTTTGTTCGTTTCTCCGTTTCTTTCTTCGCTTCTCTGTTTCTTTCTTCGTATCACCATTTATTTCTCCGTTTCTCCGTATCTTTCTTCGTTTCTCCGTTTCTTTGTTCGTTTCTTCGTTTCTTTCTCCGTTTCTCGGCCTATTTCTTCGTTTCTCCATTTATTTCCCCGATTCTCCGTCTCTTTCTTCGTTTCTTCGTTTCTTTCTTCGTTACTCCGTTTCTTTCTTCGTATCTCCGTTTCTTTGTTCGTTTCTCCGTTTCTTTGTTCGTTTCGCCGTTTCATTATTCGCTTCTCCGTTTCTTTGTTCGTTTCTCCTTTTCTTTCTTTGTTTCTCTGTTTCTTTCTTCATTTCTCCGTTTATTTCTTCGTTTCTCCGTTTCATTCTTCGTTTCTGCGTTTCTTTGTTCGATTCTCGGTTTATTTCTTCGTTTCTCCGTTTCATTCTTCGTTTCTCCGTTTCTTTGTTCGTTTCTCCGTTTATTTCTTCGTTTTTCCATTTATATCTCCGTTTCTCCGTTTCTTTCTTCGTTTCTCCTTTTCTTTGTTCGTTTCTCCGGTTATTTCTTCGTTTCTCGGTTTATTTGTCCGTTTCTCTATTTATTTCTCCGATTCTCCGTTTCATTATTCGTTTCTCCGTTTCTTTCTTCGTTTCTCCGTTTCTTTGTTCGTTTCTCCGTTTATTTCTTCGTTTTTCCATTTATATCTCCGTTTCTCCGTTTCTTTCTTCGTTTCTCCTTTTCTTTTTTCGTTTCTCCGTTTATTTCTTCGTTTCTCGGTTTATTTGTCCATTTCTCCATTTATTTCTCCGATTCTCCGTTTCTTTCTTCGTTTCTCCGTTTCTTTCTTCGTTTCTCCGTTTCTTTCATCGTTTCTTCGCTTCTCCGTTTCTTTCTTCCTTTCTCCGTTTATATCTTCGATTCTCCAATTATTTCTCCGTTCCTTTCTGCGTTTCTCCGTTTCATTCTTCGTTTCTCCGTTTCTTTCTTCGTTTTTCCGTTTCTTTGTTCGTTTCTCCGTTTCTTTCTCTGTTTCTCCGTTTCTTTCTTCATTTCTCCGTTTAATTCTTCGTTTCTCCATTCATTTCGCCGTTTCTCGGTTTATTTCTTCGTTTCTCCATTTATTTCTCCGATTCTCCGTTTCTTTCTTCGTTTCTCCGTTTCTTTCTCTGTTTCTCCGTTTCTTTCTTCATTTCTCCGTTTATTTCTTCGTTTCTCCGTTTCGTTCTTCGTTTCTGCGTTTCTTTCTTCGTTTCTCCGTTTCTTTCTTCGTTTCTCCGTTTCTTTCTTCGTTTCTCCGGTTCTTTCATCGTTTCTTCGCTTCTCCGTTTCTTTCTTCCTTTCTCCGTTTATATCTTCGTTTCTCCAATTATTTCTCCGTTTCTTTCTTCGTTTCTCCGTTTCATTCTTCGTTTCTCCGTTTCTTTCTACGTTTCTCCGTTTCTCTCTTCGTTTCTCCGTTTCTTTGCTCGTTTCTCCGTTTCTTTCTACGTTTCTCCGTTTCATTCTTCGTTTCTCCGTTTCTTTCTTCGTTTCTCCATTTCTTTCTTCGTTTCTCCGTTTCTTTGCTCGTTTCTCCGTTTCTTTCTCTGTTTCTCCGTTTCTTTCTTCATTTCTCCGTTTATTTCTTCGTTTCTCCGTTTCATTCTTCGTTCCTGCGTTTCTTTGTCCGATTCTCAGTTTATTTCTTTGTTTCTCCGTTTCTTTCTTCGTTTCTCCGTTTCTTTGTTCGTTTCTCCGTTTCTTTCTTCGTTTCTCCGTTTCTTTCCCGGTTTCTCGGTTTATATCTTCGTTTCTCCATTCATTTCTCCGATTCTCCGTTTCTTTCTTCGTTTCTCCTTTTCTTTGTTCGTTTCTCCGTTTATTTCTTCGTTTCTCGGTTTATTTGTCCGTTTCTCCATTTATTTCTCCGATTCTCCGTTTCATTATTCGATTCTCCGTTTCTTGCTTCGTTTCTCCATTTCGTTGTTCGTTTCTCCGTTTCTTTCTTCGTTTCTCCGTTTCGTTCTCCGTTTCTCCGTTTATTTCTTCGTTTCTCCATTTATTTCTCCGTTTCACCGTTTCTTTGTTCGTTTCTCCGTTTCTTTGTTCGTTTCTCCGTTTCTTTGTTCGTTTCTCCGTTTCTTTGTTCGTTTCTCCGTTTATTTCTTCGTTTCTCCATTTATTTCTCCGTTTCTCCGTTTCTTTCTTCGTTTCTCGGTTTCTTTGTTCGTTTCTCCGTTTCTTTTTTCGTTTCTACGTTTCTTTCTTCGTTTCTCCGTTTCTTTCTTCGTTTCTCCATTTATTTCTCCGTTTCTTTCTTCGTTTCTCCGTTTATTTCTTCGTTTCTCCATTTATTTCTCCGTTTCTCGGTTTATTTCTTCGTTTCTCCATTTATTTCTCCGATTCTCCGTTTCTTTCTTCGTTTCTCCGTTCCTTTCTCTGTTTCTCCGTTTCTTTCTTCGTTTCTCCATTTATTTCTCCGTTTCTTTCTTCGTTTCTCCGTTTATTTCTTCGTTTCTCCATTTATTTCTCCGTTTCTCGGTTTATTTCTTCGTTTCTCCATTTATTTCTCCGATTCTCCGTTTCTTTCTCCGTTTCTCCGTTTCTTTGTTCGTTTCTCCGTTTCTTTCTTCGTTTCTCCGTTTCTTTCTTCGTTTCTATGTTTCTTTGTTCGTTTCTCCGTTTCTTTCTCCGTTTCTCGGTTTATCTCTTCGTTTCTCCACTTATTTCTCCGATTCTCCGTTTCTTTCTCCGTTTCTCCGTTTCCTTCTTCGTTTCTCCGTTTCTTTGTTCGTTTCTCCGTTTCTTTCTTCGCTTCTCCGTTTCTTTCTTCGTTTCTCCGTTTATTTCTTCGCTTCTCCATTTATTTCTCCGTTTCTCGGTTTATTTCTTCGTTTCTCCATTTATTTCTCCGTTTCTCCGTTTCTTTCTTCGTTTCTCCGTTTCTTTCTTCGTTTCTCCGTTTCTTTCTTCGTTTCTCCGTTTCTTTCATCGTTTCTTCGCTTCTCCGTTTCTTTCTTCCTTTCTCCGTTTATATCTTCGATTCTCCAATTATTTCTCCGTTCCTTTCTGCGTTTCTCCGTTTCATTCTTCGTTTCTCCGTTTCTTTCTTCGTTTTTCCGTTTCTTTGTTCGTTTCTCCGTTTCTTTCTCTGTTTCTCCGTTTCTTTCTTCATTTCTCCGTTTAATTCTTCGTTTCTCCATTCATTTCGCCGTTTCTCGGTTTATTTCTTCGTTTCTCCATTTATTTCTCCGATTCTCCGTTTCTTTCTTCGTTTCTCCGTTTCTTTCTCTGTTTCTCCGTTTCTTTCTTCATTTCTCCGTTTATTTCTTCGTTTCTCCGTTTCGTTCTTCGTTTCTGCGTTTCTTTCTTCGTTTCTCCGTTTCTTTCTTCGTTTCTCCGTTTCTTTCTTCGTTTCTCCGGTTCTTTCATCGTTTCTTCGCTTCTCCGTTTCTTTCTTCCTTTCTCCGTTTATATCTTCGTTTCTCCAATTATTTCTCCGTTTCTTTCTTCGTTTCTCCGTTTCATTCTTCGTTTCTCCGTTTCTTTCTTCGTTTCTCCGTTTCTCTCTTCGTTTCTCCGTTTCTTTGCTCGTTTCTCCGTTTCTTTCTACGTTTCTCCGTTTCATTCTTCGTTTCTCCGTTTCTTTCTTCGTTTCTCCATTTCTTTCTTCGTTTCTCCGTTTCTTTGCTCGTTTCTCCGTTTCTTTCTCTGTTTCTCCGTTTCTTTCTTCATTTCTCCGTTTATTTCTTCGTTTCTCCGTTTCATTCTTCGTTCCTGCGTTTCTTTGTCCGATTCTCAGTTTATTTCTTTGTTTCTCCGTTTCTTTCTTCGTTTCTCCGTTTCTTTGTTCGTTTCTCCGTTTCTTTCTTCGTTTCTCCGTTTCTTTCCCGGTTTCTCGGTTTATATCTTCGTTTCTCCATTCATTTCTCCGATTCTCCGTTTCTTTCTTCGTTTCTCCTTTTCTTTGTTCGTTTCTCCGTTTATTTCTTCGTTTCTCGGTTTATTTGTCCGTTTCTCCATTTATTTCTCCGACTCTCCGTTTCATTATTCGATTCTCCGTTTCTTGCTTCGTTTCTCCATTTCGTTGTTCGTTTCTCCGTTTCTTTCTTCGTTTCTCCGTTTCGTTCTCCGTTTCTCCGTTTATTTCTTCGTTTCTCCATTTATTTCTCCGTTTCACCGTTTCTTTGTTCGTTTCTCCGTTTCTTTGTTCGTTTCTCCGTTTCTTTGTTCGTTTCTCCGTTTCTTTGTTCGTTTCTCCGTTTATTTCTTCGTTTCTCCATTTATTTCTCCGTTTCTCCGTTTCTTTCTTCGTTTCTCGGTTTCTTTGTTCGTTTCTCCGTTTCTTTTTTCGTTTCTCCGTTTCTTTCTTCGTTTCTCCGTTTCTTTCTTCGTTTCTCCATTTATTTCTCCGTTTCTTTCTTCGTTTCTCCGTTTATTTCTTCGTTTCTCCATTTATTTCTCCGTTTCTCGGTTTATTTCTTCGTTTCTCCATTTATTTCTCCGATTCTCCGTTTCTTTCTTCGTTTCTCCGTTCCTTTCTCTGTTTCTCCGTTTCTTTCTTCGTTTCTCCATTTATTTCTCCGTTTCTTTCTTCGTTTCTCCGTTTATTTCTTCGTTTCTCCATTTATTTCTCCGTTTCTCGGTTTATTTCTTCGTTTCTCCATTTATTTCTCCGATTCTCCGTTTCTTTCTCCGTTTCTCCGTTTCTTTGTTCGTTTCTCCGTTTCTTTCTTCGTTTCTCCGTTTCTTTCTTCGTTTCTATGTTTCTTTGTTCGTTTCTCCGTTTCTTTCTCCGTTTCTCGGTTTATCTCTTCGTTTCTCCACTTATTTCTCCGATTCTCCGTTTCTTTCTTCGTTACTCCGTTTCTTTCTTCGTTTCTCCATTTATTTCTCCGTTTCTCCGTTTCCTTCTTCGTTTCTCCGTTTATTAGTTCGTTTCTCCGTTTCTTTCTTCGCTTCTCCGTTTCTTTCTTCGTTTCTCCGTTTCTTTGTTCGTTTCTCCGTTTCTCGGTTTATTTCTTCGTTTCTCCATTTATTTCTCCGATTCTCCGCTTCTTTCTTCCTTTCTCCGTTTCTTTCTTCGTTTCTCCGTTTCTTTCTCTGTTTCTCCGCTTCTTTCTTCGTTTCTCCGTTTCTTTCTTCGTTTCTCCGTTTCTTTCATCGTTTCTTCGTTTCTTTCTTCATTTCTCCGTTTATTTCTGCGTTTCTCCGTTTCATTCTTCGTTTCTGCGTTTCTTTGTTCGATTCTCGGTTTATTTCTTCGTTTCTCCGTTTCTTTGTTCGTTTCTCCGTTTCTTTGTTCGTTTCTCCGTATCTTTCTTCGTTTCTCCGTTTCTTTGTTCGTGTCTGCGTTTCTTTGTTCGTTACGCCGTTTCTTTCTTCGTTTCTCCATTTATTTCTCCGTTTCTCCGTTTCCTTCTTCGTTTCTCGGTTTCTTTGTTCGTTTCTCCGTTTCTTTTTTCGTTTCTCCGTTTCTTTCTTCGTTTCTCCGTTTCTTTCTTCGTTTCTCCATTTATTTCTCCGTTTCTTTCTGCGTTTCTCCGTTTATTTCTTCGTTTCTCCATTTATTTCTCCGTTTCTCGGTTTATTTCTTCGTTTCTCCATTTATTCCTCCGATTCTCCGTTTCTTTCTTCGTTTCTCCGTTTCTTTCTTCGTTTCTCCGTTTCTTTCTTAGTTTCTCCGTTTATTTCTTCGTTTCTCCATTTATTTCTCCGTTTCTCCATTTCTTTCTTCGTTTCTCCGTTTCTTTGTTCGTTTCTACGTTTCTTTCTTCGTTTCTCCGTTTCTTTCTTCGTTTCTATGTTTCTTTGTTCGTTTCTCCGTTTCTTTCTCCGTTTCTCGGTTTATCTCTTCGTTTCTCCACTTATTTCTCCGATTCTCCGTTTCTTTCTTCGTTACTCCGTTTCTTCCTTCGTTTCTCCATTTATTTCTCCGTTTCTCCGTTTCCTTCTTCGTTTCTCCGTTTATTAGTTCGTTTCTCCGTTTCTTTCTTCGCTTCTCCGTTTCTTTCTTCGTTTCTCCGTTTCTTTGTTCGTTTCTCCGTTTCTCGGTTTATTTCTTCGTTTCTCCATTTATTTCTCCGATTCTCCGCTTCTTTCTTCCTTTCTCCGTTTCTTTCTTCGTTTCTCCGTTTCTTTCTCTGTTTCTCCGCTTCTTTCTTCGTTTCTCCGTTTCTTTCTTCGTTTCTCCGTTTCTTTCATCGTTTCTTCGTTTCTTTCTTCATTTCTCCGTTTATTTCTGCGTTTCTCCGTTTCATTCTTCGTTTCTGCGTTTCTTTGTTCGATTCTCGGTTTATTTCTTCGTTTCTCCGTTTCTTTGTTCGTTTCTCCGTTTCTTTGTTCGTTTCTCCGTATCTTTCTTCGTTTCTCCGTTTCTTTGTTCGTGTCTGCGTTTCTTTGTTCGTTACGCCGTTTCTTTCTTCGTTTCTCCATTTATTTCTCCGTTTCTCCGTTTCCTTCTTCGTTTCTCGGTTTCTTTGCTCGTTTCTCCGTTTCTTTTTTCGTTTCTCCGTTTCTTTCTTCGTTTCTCCGTTTCTTTCTTCGTTTCTCCATTTATTTCTCCGTTTCTTTCTGCGTTTCTCCGTTTATTTCTTCGTTTCTCCATTTATTTCTCCGTTTCTCGGTTTATTTCTTCGTTTCTCCATTTATTCCTCCGATTCTCCGTTTCTTTCTTCGTTTCTCCGTTTCTTTCTTCGTTTCTCCGTTTCTTTCTTAGTTTCTCCGTTTATTTCTTCGTTTCTCCATTTATTTCTCCGTTTCTCCATTTCTTTCTTCGTTTCTCCGTTTCTTTGTTCGTTTCTACGTTTCTTTCTTCGTTTCTCCGTTTCTTTCTTCGTTTCTATGTTTCTTTGTTCGTTTCTCCGTTTCTTTCTCCGTTTCTCGGTTTATCTCTTCGTTTCTTCACTTATTTCTCCGATTCTCCGTTTCTTTCTTCGTTACTCCGATTCTTTCTTCGTTTCTCCATTTATT
Source organism: Ptiloglossa arizonensis (assembly GCF_051014685.1). NCBI lineage: Eukaryota > Metazoa > Arthropoda > Insecta > Hymenoptera > Colletidae > Ptiloglossa > Ptiloglossa arizonensis. Next base: position 309,356 of record NW_027478829.1, on the reverse strand, counting down.
TTTCCGTTTCTCCGTTTCCTGCTTCGTTTCTCCGTTTCTCTGTTCGTTTCTCCGTTTCTTTCTTCGCTTCTCCGTTTCTTTCTTCGTTTCTCCGTTTCTTTGTTAGCTTCTCCGTTTCTTTCCCCGTTTCTCGGTTTATTTCTTCGTTGCTCCATTTATTTCTCCGATTCTCCGTTTCTTTCTTCCTTTCTCCGTTTCTTTCTTCGTTTCTTTCTTCGTTTCTCCGTTTCTTTCTTCGTTTCTTCGTTTCTTTCATCGTTTCTCCGTTTCTTTCGTCGTTTCTCCGTTTCTTTCATCGTTTCTTCGTTTCTCCGTTTCTTTGTTCGTTTCACCGTTTCTTTCTTTGTTTCTCGGTTTCTTTCTTCATTTCTCCGTTTATTTCTCCGATTGTCCGTTTCATTCTTCGTTTCTGCGTTTCTTTGTTCGATTCTCGGTTTATTTCTTCGTTTCTCCGTTTCTTTGTTCGTTTCTCCGTTTCTTTGTTCGTTTCTCCGTTTATTTCTTCGTTTCTCCATTTATTTCTTCGTTTCACCGTTTCTTTCTTCGTTTCTCCTTTTCTTTGTTCGTTTCTCCGTTTATTTCTTCGTTTCTCCATTTATTTCTCTGTATCTCCGTGTCTTTCTTTGTTTCTCCGATTCTTTGTTCGTTTCTCCGTTTCTTTCTTCGCTTCTCTGTTTCTTTCTACGTATCTCCATTTATTTCTCCGTTTCTCCGTTTCTTTCTTCGTTTCTCCGTTTCTTTGTTCGTTTCTCCGTTTCTTTCTCCGTTTCTCGGCCTATTTCTTCGTTTCTCCATTTATTTCCCCGATTCTCCGTTTCTTTCTTCGTTTCTTCGTTTCTTTCTTCGTTACTCCGTTTCTTTCTTCGTATCTCCGTTTCTTTGTTCGTTTCTCCGTTTCTTTGTTCGTTTCGCCGTTTCATTATTCGTTTCTCCGTTTCTTTGTTCGTTTCTTTGTTCGTTTCTCCTTTTCTTTCTTTGTTTCTCCGTTTCTTTCTTCATTTCTCCGTTTATTTCTTCGTTTCTCCGTTTCATTCTTCGTTTCTGCGTTTCTTTGTTCGATTCTCGGTTTATTTCTTCGTTTCTCCGTTTCTTTCTTCGTTTCTCCGTTTCTTTCTTCGTTTCTCCGTTTATTTCTTCGTTATTCCATTTATATCTCCGTTTCTCCGTTTCTTTCTTCGTTTCTCCTTTTCTTTGTTCGTTTCTCCGTTTATTTCTTCGTTCCTCGGTTTATTTGTCCGTTTCTCCATTTATTTCTCCGATTCTCCGTTTCATTATTCGTTTCTCCGTTTCTTTCTTCGTTTCTCCCTTTCTTTGTTCGTTTCTCCGTTTCTTTCTTTGTTTCTCCGTTTCTTTCTTCATTTCTCCGTTTATTTCTTCGTTTCTCCGTTTCTCTCTTCGTTTCTCCGTTTCTTTCTTCGTTTCTCCGTTTATTTCTTCGCTTCTCCATTTATTTCTCCGTTTCTCGGTTTATTTCTTCGTTTCTCCATTTATTTCTCCGATTCTCCGTTTCTTTCTTCGTTTCTCCGTTTCTTTCTTCGTTTCTCCGTTTCTTTCTCCGTTTTTCCGTTTCTTTGATCGTTTCTCCGTTTCTTTCTCTGTTTCTCCGTTTCTTTCTTCATTTCTCCGTTTAATTCTTCGTTTCTCCATTCATTTCGCCGTTTCTCGGTTTATTTCGTCGTTTCTCCATTTATTTCTCCGATTCTCCGTTTCTTTCTTCGTTTCTCCGTTTCTTTCTCTGTTTCTCCGTTTCTTTCTTCATTTCTCCGTTTATTTCTTCGTTTCTCCCTTTCGTTCTTCGTTTCTGCGTTTCTTTCTTCGTTTCTCCGTTTCTTTCTTCGTTTCTCGGTTTATTTCGTCGTTTCTCCGTTTCTTTCTTCGTTTCTCCGTTTCTTTGTTCGTTTATCCGATTATTTCTTCGTTTTTCCATTTATATCTCCGTTTCTCCGTTTCTTTCTTCTTTTCTCCATTTATTTCTCTGCATCTCCGTTTCTTTCTTTGTTTCTCCGATTCTTTCTTCGTTTCTCCATTTCTTTCTTCGTTTCTCCGTTTCTTTGCTCGTTTCTCCGTTTCTTTCTCTGTTTCTCCGTTTCTTTCTTCATTTCTCCGTTTATTTCTTCGTTTCTCCGTTTCATTCTTCGTTCCTGCGTTTCTTTGTTCGTTTCTCCGTTTATTTCTTCGTTTCTCCATTTATTTCTTCGTTTCACCGTTTCTTTCTTCGTTTCTCCTTTTCTTTGTTCGTTTCTCCGTTTATTTCTTCGTTTCTCCATTTATTTCTCTGTATCTCCGTTTCTTTCTTTGTTTCTCCGATTCTTTGTTCGTTTCTCCGTTTCTCTCTTCGTTTCTCCGTTTCTTTGCTCGTTTCTCCGTTTCTTTCTTCGTTTCTCCGTTTCATTCTTCGTTTCTCCATTTCTTTCTTCGTTTCTCCATTTCTTTCTTCGTTTCTCCGTTTCTTTGCTCGTTTCTCCGTTTCTTTCTCTGTTTCTCCGTTTCTTTCTTCATTTCTCCGTTTATTTCTTCGTTTCTCCGTTTCATTCTTCGTTCCTGCGTTTCTTTGTCCGATTCTCAGTTTATTTCTTTGTTTCTCCGTTTCTTTCTTCGTTTCTCCGTTTCTTTGTTCGTTTCTCCGTTTCTTTCTTCATTTCTCCGTTTCTTTCTTCGTTTCTCCATTTATTTCTCCGTTTCTTTCTGCGTTTCTCCGTTTATTTCTTCGTTTATCCATTTATTTCTCCGTTTCTCGGTTTATTTCTTCGTTTCTCCATTTATTCCTCCGATTCTCCGTTTCTTTCTTCGTTTCTCCGTTTCTTTCTTCGTTTCTCCGTTTCTTTCTTAGTTTCTCCGTTTATTTCTTCGTTTCTCCATTTATTTCACCGTTTCTCCGTTTCTTTCTTCGTTTCTCCGTTTCTTTGTTCGTTTCTACGTTTCTTTCTTCGTTTCTCCGTTTCTTTCTTCGTTTCTATGTTTCTTTGTTCGTTTCTCCGTTTCTTTCTCCGTTTCTCGGTTTATCTCTTCGTTTCTTCATTTATTTCTCCGATTCTCCGTTTCTTTCTTCGTTACACCGTTTCTTTCTTCGTTTCTCCATTTATTTCTCCGTTTCTTTCTGCGTTTCTCCGTTTATTTCTTCGTTTCTCCATTTATTTCTCCGTTTCTCGGTTTATTTCTTCGTTTCTCCATTTATTCCTCCGATTCTCCGTTTCTTTCTTCGTTTCTCCGTTTCTTTCTTCGTTTCTCCGTTTCTTTCATCGTTTCTTCGTTTCTTTCTTCATTTCTCCGTTTATTTCTGCGTTTCTCCGTTTCATTCTTCGTTTCTGCGTTTCTTTGTTCGATTCTCGGTTTATTTCTTCGTTTCTCCGTTTCTTTGTTCGTTTCTCCGTTTCTTTGTTCGTTTCTCCGTATCTTTCTTCGTTTCTCCGTTTCTTTGTTCGTGTCTGCGTTTCTTTGTTCGTTACGCCGTTTCTTTCTTCGTTTCTCCATTTATTTCTCCGTTTCTCCGTTTCCTTCTTCGTTTCTCGGTTTCTTTGTTCGTTTCTCCGTTTCTTTTTTCGTTTCTCCGTTTCTTTCTTCATTTCTCCGTTTCTTTCTTCGTTTCTCCATTTATTTCTCCGTTTCTTTCTGCGCTTCTCCGTTTATTTCTTCGTTTCTCCATTTATTTCTCCGTTTCTCGGTTTATTTCTTCGTTTCTCCATTTATTCCTCCGATTCTCCGTTTCTTTCTTCGTTTCTCCGTTTCTTTCTTCGTTTCTCCGTTTCTTTCTTAGTTTCTCCGTTTATTTCTTCGTTTCTCCATTTATTTCACCGTTTCTCCGTTTCTTTCTTCGTTTCTCCGTTTCTTTGTTCGTTTCTACGTTTCTTTCTTCGTTTCTCCGTTTCTTTCTTCGTTTCTATGTTTCTTTGTTCGTTTCTCCGTTTCTTTCTCCGTTTCTCGGTTTATCTCTTCGTTTCTTCATTTATTTCTCCGATTCTCCGTTTCTTTCTTCGTTACTCCGATTCTTTCTTCGTTTCTCCATTTATTTTTCCGTTTCTCCGTTTCCTTCTTCGTTTCTCCGTTTCTCTGTTCGTTTCTCCGTTTCTTTCTTCGCTTCTCCGTTTCATTCTTCGTTTCTCCGTTTCTTTGTTAGCTTCTCCGTTTCTTTCTCCGTTTCTCGGTTTATTTCTTCGTTGCTCCATTTATTTCTCCGATTCTCCGTTTCTTTCTTCCTTTCTCCGTTTCTTTCTTCGTTTCTTTCTTCGTTTCTCCGTTTCTTTCTTCGTTTCTCCGTTTCTTTCTTCGTTTCTCCGTTTCTTTCTTCGTTTCTCCGTTTCTTTCTTCGTTTCTTCGTTTCTTTCATCGTTTGTCCGTTTCTTTCGTCGTTTCTCCGTTTCTTTCATCGTTTCTTCGTTTCTCCGTTTCTTTGTTCGTTTCACCGTTTCTTTCTTTGTTTCTCGGTTTCTTTCTTCATTTCTCCGTTTATTTCTCCGATTGTCCGTTTCATTCTTCGTTTCTGCGTTTCTTTGTTCGATTCTCGGTTTATTTCTTCGTTTCTCCGTTTCTTTGTTCGTTTCTCCGTTTCTTTGTTCGCTTCTCCGTTTCTTTCTTCTTTTCTCCGTTTCTTTGTTCGTTTCTCCGTTTCTCGGTTTATTTCTTCGTTTCTCCATTTATTTCTCCGATTCTCCGCTTCTTTCTTCCTTTCTCCGTTTCTTTCTTCGTTTCTCCGTTTCTTTCTCTGTTTCTCCGCTTCTTTCTTCGTTTCTCCGTTTCTTTCTTCGTTTCTCCGTTTCTTTCATCGTTTCTTCGTTTCTTTCTTCATTTCTCCGTTTATTTCTGCGTTTCTCCGTTTCATTCTTCGTTTCTGCGTTTCTTTGTTCGATTCTCGGTTTATTTCTTCGTTTCTCCGTTTCTTTGTTCGTTTCTCCGTTTCTTTGTTCGTTTCTCCGTATCTTTCTTCGTTTCTCCGTTTCTTTGTTCGTGTCTGCGTTTCTTTGTTCGTTACGCCGTTTCTTTCTTCGTTTCTCCATTTATTTCTCCGTTTCTCCGTTTCCTTCTTCGTTTCTCGGTTTCTTTGTTCGTTTCTCCGTTTCCTTTTTCGTTTCTCCGTTTCTTTCTTCGTTTCTCCGTTTCTCCGTTTATTTCTCCGTTTCTTTCTGCGTTTCTCCGTTTATTTCTTCGTTTCTCCATTTATTTCTCCGTTTCTCGGTTTATTTCTTCGTTTCTCCATTTATTCCTCCGATTCTCCGTTTCTTTCTTCGTTTCTCCGTTTCTTTCTTCGTTTCTCCGTTTCTTTCTTAGTTTCTCCGTTTATTTCTTCGTTTCTCCATTTATTTCTCCGTTTCTCCGTTTCTTTCTTCGTTTCTCCGTTTCTTTGTTCGTTTCTACGTTTCTTTCTTCGTTTCTCCGTTTCTTTCTTCGTTTCTATGTTTCTTTGTTCGTTTCTCCGTTTCTTTCTCCGTTTCTCGGGTTATCTCTTCGTTTCTTCACTTATTTCTCCGATTCTCCGTTTCTTTCTTCGTTACTCCGATTCTTTCTTCGTTTCTCCATTTATTTTTCCGTTTCTCCGTTTCCTTCTTCGTTTCTCCGTTTCTCTGTTCGTTTCTCCGTTTCTTTCTTCGCTTCTCCGTTTCTTTCTTCGTTTCTCCGTTTCTTTGTTAGCTTCTCCGTTTCTTTCTCCGTTTCTCGGTTTATTTCTTCGTTGCTCCATTTATTTCTCCGATTCTCCGTTTCTTTCTTCCTTTCTCCGTTTCTTTCTTCGTTTCTTTCTTCGTTTCTCCGTTTCTTTCTTCGTTTCTCCGTTTCTTTCTTCGTTTCTCCGTTTCTTTCTTCGTTTCTCCGTTTCTTTCTTCGTTTCTTCGTTTCTTTCATCGTTTCTCCGTTTCTTTCGTCGTTTCTCCGTTTCTTTCATCGTTTCTTCGTTTCTCCGTTTCTTTGTTCGTTTCACCGTTTCTTTCTTTGTTTCTCGGTTTCTTTCTTCATTTCTCCGTTTATTTCTCCGATTGTCCGTTTCATTCTTCGTTTCTGCGTTTCTTTGTTCGATTCTCGGTTTATTTCTTCGTTTCTCCGTTTCTTTGTTCGTTTCTCCGTTTCTTTGTTCGTTTCTCCGTTTATTTCTTCGTTTCTCCATTTATTTCTTCGTTTCACCGTTTCTTTCTTCGTTTCTCCTTTTCTTTGTTCGTTTCTCCGTTTATTTCTTCGTTTCTCCATTTATTTCTCTGTACCTCCGTTTATTTCTTCGTTTCTCCGTTTCTTTGTTCGTTTCTCCGTTTCTTTGTTCGTTTCTCCGTTTATTTCTTCGTTTCTCCATTTATTTCTCTGTACCTCCGTTTCTTTCTTTGTTTCTCCGATTCTTTGTTCGTTTCTCCGTTTCTTTCTTCGCTTCTCTGTTTCTTTCTACGTATCTCCATTTATTTCTCCGTTTCTCCGTTTCTTTCTTCGTTTCTCCGTTTCTTTGTTCGTTTCTCCGTTTCTTTCTCCGTTTCTCGGCCTATTTCTTCGTTTCTCCATTTATTTCCCCGATTCTCCGTTTCTTTCTTCGTTTCTTCGTTTCTTTCTTCGTTACTCCGTTTCTTTCTTCGTATCTCCGTTTCTTTGTTCGTTTCTCCGTTTCTTTGTTCGTTTCGCCGTTTCATTATTCGTTTCTCCGTTTCTTTGTTCGTTTCTTTGTTCGTTTCTCCTTTTCTTTCTTTGTTTCTCCGTTTCTTTCTTCATTTCTCCGTTTATTTCTTCGTTTCTCCGTTTCATTCTTCGTTTCTGCGTTTCTTTGTTCGATTCTCGGTTTATTTCTTCGTTTCTCCGTTTCTTTCTTCGTTTCTCCGTTTCTTTCTTCGTTTCTCCGTTTATTTCTTCGTTATTCCATTTATATCTCCGTTTCTCCGTTTCTTTCTTCGTTTCTCCTTTTCTTTGTTCGTTTCTCCGTTTATTTCTTCGTTCCTCGGTTTATTTGTCCGTTTCTCCATTTATTTCTCCGATTCTCCGTTTCATTATTCGTTTCTCCGATTCTTTCTTCGTTTCTCCCTTTCTTTGTTCGTTTCTCCGTTTCTTTCTTTGTTTCTCCGTTTCTTTCTTCATTTCTCCGTTTATTTCTTCGTTTCTCCGTTTCTTTCTTCGTTTCTCCGTTTCTTTCTTCGTTTCTCCGTTTATTTCTTCGCTTCTCCATTTATTTCTCCGTTTCTCGGTTTATTTCTTCGTTTCTCCATTTATTTCTCCGATTCTCCGTTTCTTTCTTCGTTTCTCCGTTTCTTTCTTCGTTTCTCCGTTTCTTTCTCCGTTTTTCCGTTTCTTTGTTCGTTTCTCCGTTTCTTTCTCTGTTTCTCCGTTTCTTTCTTCATTTCTCCGTTTAATTCTTCGTTTCTCCATTCATTTCGCCGTTTCTCGGTTTATTTCGTCGTTTCTCCATTTATTTCTCCGATTCTCCGTTTCTTTCTTCGTTTCTCCGTTTCTTTCTCTGTTTCTCCGTTTCTTTCTTCATTTCTCCGTTTATTTCTTCGTTTCTCCCTTTCGTTCTTCGTTTCTGCGTTTCTTTCGTCGTTTCTCCGTTTCTTTTTTCGTTTCTCGGTTTATTTCGTCGTTTCTCCGTTTCTTTCTTCGTTTCTCCGTTTCTTTGTTCGTTTCTCCGATTATTTCTTCGTTTTTCCATTTATATCTCCGTTTCTCCGTTTCTTTCTTCGTTTCTCCATTTATTTCTCTGCATCTCCGTTTCTTTCTTTGTTTCTCCGATTCTTTCTTCGTTTCTCCATTTCTTTCTTCGTTTCTCCGTTTCTTTGCTCGTTTCTCCGTTTCTTTCTCTGTTTCTCCGTTTCTTTCTTCATTTCTCCGTTTATTTCTTCGTTTCTCCGTTTCAGTCTTCGTTCCTGCGTTTCTTTGTTCGTTTCTCCGTTTATTTCTTCGTTTCTCCATTTATTTCTTCGTTTCACCGTTTCTTTCTTCGTTTCTCCTTTTCTTTGTTCGTTTCTCCGTTTATTTCTTCGTTTCTCCATTTATTTCTCTGTATCTCCGTTTCTTTCTTTGTTTCTCCGATTCTTTGTTCGTTTCTCCGTTTCTCTCTTCGTTTCTCCGTTTCTTTGCTCGTTTCTCCGTTTCTTTCTTCGTTTCTCCGTTTCGTTCTTCGTTTCTCCGTTTCTTTCTTCGTTTCTCCATTTCTTTCTTCGTTTCTCCGTTTCTTTGCTCGTTTCTCCGTTTCTTTCTCTGTTTCTCCGTTTCTTTCTTCATTTCTCCGTTTATTTCCTCGTTTCTCCGTTTCATTCTTCGTTCCTGCGTTTCTTTGTCCGATTCTCAGTTTATTTCTTTGTTTCTCCATTTATTTCTCCGTTTCACCGTTTCTTTGTTCGTTTCTCCGTTTCTTTGTTCGTTTCTCCGTTTCTTTGTTCGTTTCTCCGTTTCTTTGTTCGTTTCTCCGTTTATTTCTTCGTTTCTCCATTTATTTCTCCGTTTCTCCGTTTCTTTCTTCGTTTCTCGGTTTCTTTGTTCGTTTCTCCGTTTCTTTTTTCGTTTCTCCGTTTCTTTCTTCGTTTCTCCGTTTCTTTCTTCGTTTCTCCATTTATTTCTCCGTTTCATTCTTCGTTTCTCCGTTTATTTCTTCGTTTCTCCATTTATTTCTCCGTTTCTCGGTTTATTTCTTCGTTTCTCCATTTATTTCTCCGATTCTCCGTTTCTTTCTTCGTTTCTCCGTTCCTTTCTCTGTTTCTCCGTTTCTTTCTTCGTTTCTCCATTTATTTCTCCGTTTCTTTCTTCGTTTCTCCGTGTATTTCTTCGTTTCTCCATTTATTTCTCCGTTTCTCGGTTTATTTCTTCGTTTCTCCATTTATTTCTCCGATTCTCCGTTTCTTTCTTCGTTTCTCCGTTCCTTTCTTCGTTTCTCCGTTTCTTTCTTCGTTTCTCCGTTTCTTTCTTAGTTTCTCCGTTTATTTCTTCGTTTCTCCATTTATTTCTCCGTTTCTCCGTTTCTTTCTCCGTTTCTCCGTTTCTTTGTTCGTTTCTCCGTTTCTTTCTTCGTTTCTCCGTTTCTTTCTTCGTTTCTATGTTTCTTTGTTCGTTTCTCCGTTTCTTTCTCCGTTTCTCGGTTTATCTCTTCGTTTCTCCACTTATTTCTCCGATTCTCCGTTTCTTTCTCCGTTTCTCCGTTTCCTTCTTCGTTTCTCCGTTTCTTTGTTCGTTTCTCCGTTTCTTTCTTCGCTTCTCCGTTTCTTTCTTCGTTTCTCCGTTTATTTCTTCGTTTCTCCATTTATTTCTCCGTTTCTCCGTTTCTTTCTCTGTTTCTCCGTTTCTTTCTTCATTTCTCCGTTTATTTCTTCGTTTCTCCCTTTCGTTCTTCGTTTCTGCGTTTCTTTCGTCGTTTCTCCGTTTCTTTCTTCGTTTCTCGGTTTATTTCGTCGTTTCTCCGTTTCTTTCTT